>NW_025834438.1:958916-1147758 GCF_002878395.1 Capsicum annuum
ACGAAGAACTTGGAATCTTGAATAAATTTGCAGAATTAATGGTGAACTTTGGAGGTTCTTGAAGTTGGATGTAGGAGCTTCGGGTTTTCTTTTTGAGGGAATTTGATGAAATATAACATATAATTCTTCTAATAGGATTTAATATAGGATTTGGACGGATTTTGGGTGAGGAAGAATGACCAAAACGCCCCTAAAAATTAAATAATTCTTGAATCTATCCTTTGGTGGACTGTTTTGATAGTTTGAAGTAGATAAACCATAACGTTTTACTCCGATATCCAAATTAGATGAAACTAATTTCATTAGAAAGAGGACTCTCATATATTTCTATTGATATATAGTATCTCACCCAGATCATTGTGTACAAGGAGTTATGATCGTTTGAAATTGACCCAAAAATTCACTTTTGACAGGCTGAAGTATATTAACCATAACTTTTTTATCCGATAGACAAATTGGATGAAACCAATTTCATTGGAAATAGGACTCACAGAGCTTTCCGTTGATATATAGTAAATCACCCAGATCATTATGTACAAGGAGTTATGATCATTTAAAGTTGGAGCAAGAATACTTCAGGCCTCAGTACTTTTTCCTACACGTTTTACTGTTCACTACTATTCATAGTTTGATCGAAATGTTCATAACTTGTCGCTCGGGTGTTCGTTTTGGATGATCCACATATATTTGGAAATATTATTCGATACTCTAAGCAATGGTGGGTCATAATCTAAGACATTCTGCATGAAAAATTTATAATTCATTCTAGAAGATAAAACCCAACACGTTTATGCACAAAATTTCAACAAAAAATTTCCCAGGGTATTATAGGTATCCTTGATAAAGTAAGTGCATTTTAGTCTAACTTAGTATTATACCCTTGCAGGTATACACCAATGGGAACAACTTAGGAAGTGGACAAATGTGACAAGCACAAACTTGAAGATTTACTCAAAGAAGAGGGATCTGGTCTTATCTCACAGGTTAGTATCACTTCAATATGCTTTAATAATCATAAAATATACTATCTGAGAGAGACATGTATCTTTTTTTCCCCTTATAAAAGCTATCAATTTTTTTTTAAAAAAAGTCACTCTTGTCAAAACCAAACATGTCATTCTCTGATGACAACAATCATCTTTTCAAATTGCTAAAATAGGCTACTTCCTAGTTAGAGTCTCAACTCATCAGTTATTTCCTCCACTAAACAAAACTTATCCTTTCTATTTTTCTTCATCTAGAAAATCAAAGTGAATATGCCCTCATCAAATATCTTGATACTTTAGCAACCAAAGCCATAGAATACTTCATCTTAGGTCCTCCAGGTCAAAGTCTGGTAACCCTACTGGAATAAGGCAGGAATACATAAGCAATGAAAAGGGAAAAAGACTCAGAGAGACCTGGTCCTAGGAATAAAAAATTGTTATTAAAAGGATAGAGGCAAGTAGTGAGACCAAAGGATAAGATGAAGAATGCAGGTGGTTAAAAAGGGATTAAAATATTGATGACTTAGAAAGTTCTCCCATGAAATAAATCTTGATCCTAAAATATGTGAGAAAAATGGAGACATAAAATTCCATATGAGTACCTCCTTAACAAACTATTTGATCACTTTGGGATACTTGGGAAAAGGAGAACACATGGAACAACCAAGCTGATATTAAGTTTGAGCAAAGCCTGTGGAGAATGTATATCTAGTTTCTGAATTGCTAGTTGTTCAAGAAGTTGGGAATAGAAATAAAAGAGTTAAGAATCAAGTTAGCTATCAATGATTCTAAATTAAATGTATTTGACATTGCTGAATCAAAGGCTATCCTCTGAAGGACTAGGTGCCACTGAAGAACATGCAGCTGGAAATGCAAAACCCCAGTCAACATTGACCAAATTAAATGCTAAAGTGAAGATCCTGACCAAATAGCTGGTGGATACTTACATTACTATAGATGTAATAATGTAGAACTACTTAAGTCCTTTTCACCCAATCCTCTTTCCACCCGAGTTCTGTTATCCTCATTCCCTCATCAACCATATATCAGTTCCATATACTAGTTCTCATAATGGATTTTAAAGACAGTTGTCTTATGATTATTATTTTAGCCTACTATGCTGATACTAACTATTATGAGTGAATGAATCTTTAGTTTTTATATCTTACTTATCTCCTCACTTTAGAGTTGTTCTACATGTTAGTGTTGCCCCAGTGTCCATGAGTTAACTAATCTGTACTTATCTTTACTCTTGGTTTACTATTAATTCTTTTTAATGATACCAAATGGGGGAATACTGAGTTTATATAGTAGGGACCAGGCACCAGGTAAATTGAGATACAGATTTGAACAAAATCATACTGATAGGGGGAAGTGTGTAAATGCAAAGACACTAAATAAAATAAAGGTGCACAATGATAGAGGGAAGTTTTTCTATAAAATGACAATAGGGGAATACATCCCTTCTTTGCATGATATATGAAACATAATGATAGAGGGAACATTAATCTTTAGGTTGTAATCACTGTGATTAAATATGATAAATCTGAACTAATGTTCAAATTGTATGGTTTGTTTTGTCATCATCAAAAAGAGGGAAATTTCTATATGTAGTTATGATAACGAGAAACTAAACTATGAGGGGCCAGGTCCCTGGATGTGAAAGGTATAGCACAGTTGGTACATGCCTTCTGCTTAGTTTTGTCATCTTGTGTAACACACCTGTAGGTGCTATTTTATGCTATTTTGTACTAACTTGGACAGCTGGTCCAATGATCTTTCAAGCCGTAATCATCACCCATCTATAAAAGAAAAGAGATGCCTCTTCAACAATTAGTTTTTTCAAATTTTAAATAGAGAGAAGTGAAGCTGCAAAAACTTTATTTCAAAACTACTCAAGCATTGCTCATATTTTTAACTTTGTACTTTGCTTAAAAAGTGAATGAGTGCTTTTGAGTGTTGATTTGTAAAAGAACTATTAATGTTATAAGAGTAGTATTTTTTTATTGAGAGTGCTGCTTAGGCAGAGTTTTCTAAGCTTGAGACTGATTAGAGATAATTAGTATAGGTAGATTCCTTGGTAGAGTTACCAAGATGAGCTAGTAGTTGGGTTGCTGCTAGCACAAGGAGCCTAGAGTTATGTTGAAATTTAGACTGTAATTAAGCGGTTGAGTATGATGGATTTCATTGGTGCTAGTGAGGGAAAGCCATGGTTTTTCCTATAATGGGTTTCTATATAAAAATCCTTATATGTTTTACTCTTTTTGTACTACCTATTGTTTTTCTACACTCTATTGTTTGATTGCCTATGTTTGTTTCCGAGGACTTGGTCCCTTACCGTGTAGAGCAACCCCAAAGGAAGGATGTATATGAGTTTTTGATTGCTTGTGAAGATAGGCCCTATAATTTAGGAAATTTTAAGCCTTGTGATATGTATTAGACTATATTTCAATTGTATTTGGCTGCTCTAAATTGGTGGAGAGGTTATATAGATTCTAGACTAGTTAGATCTTCTCCCTTTACTTGGGCTTAATTCTCTAAGATATTCTTGGAGAAGTATATAGGAGATCGATTCTCTAGATTGGAGTAGGGCTCTATGATAGTTGCAGAGTAAGTGGATTATTTTCACGAGTTGGGTAGGCATGCAACTTTTATTCTGGATACTAAGTATGAGCAGGTTTTTTGCTTTGTTAGAGAGTTGAGACTTCTCATTCATATGTCTATTTAGAGTTTAGTTGTTATGGGTAGGACTTTTTAATATGAAAAATCATGCTCGAGTGATAGAGAAGATATACCATGAGAATTGTGAGGGCCATGATAAGAAACCTAGATTTTAGGGAATATTTAGTTGGAGCCATCATAGTTCTTGACCTAGAGATAGCAGTTCTTAGAGTAAGTATCCTCTCCTCCCATCCTATCAGTCTCAAAGTTAGCCTAGTCAACCCATTAAGGCAATACTTTAGATTACTGACGGAGGTCAATTTAGTGCTAGTAATTGCACTGGTAAGGGTAATGGTCTATCTTTGAGAGGTTCATCATCTAGTTAGTCTAGATATGGTGATTATTTTGGGTCAGCTAAATTTGTTGGTTCTCGTTCAGTAAAAGTGTCATGTTATACTTGTGAAATTCTTGGACAATATTTGTGAGATTTCCCTAGTAGTGGGGTGATTATTATTTTAGCTTAGAGTGCTTCCCCTATTAGAGAATTTCATCCCTCAACTAAATACCGTTCTCATAGTCATAGGTATGGTTCCTTGAGTACTTTAGGAGGTTTTTAGATAGGCACGATAGGAGGTCAATCAGGTGTCCATCTAGGTATCGAGCATGGTTAGTTATATACAGTACCTTCTAGGCCCGAGACTGAACTTTGGATATTATAGTTACAGGTATGATTTTAGTGTACCTCTAGTCGGCCCTTGATTTATATGATCTGAGATCCACTTAGTCTTATATATATGCTTATTATACACCTCAGTTGGAGTTGTCTTATGATTTATAATCTGTGCCATTACGTGTATCTACTCCCGTGGGTAATTCTTTAGTAATGGGTTGGTTTATAAATAATGTATTTTGACTTTTAGAGATATTGATACTCATGTTGATCTTATTATTCTGGATATGGTGGATTTTGATATGATTCTGGGTATCCCACTATTATTTGGTCATATATTGTTTTGTAAAGACTGTTATCTTAGCCATGCCTCATGTACTCCTAATAGTGTTACAGGGAGAGGTTAACTGCAAAGTAATAGGGATAATTTCTTATGTTTATTTTAAGAGGCTTATTTCGAGGGGTTTCAAATATTATCTCGCTTATATTTGTGATACTAGTATGGAGAGTCTGTCACTTGACACTGTTCCTATAGTGTGTGAGTTTCCTTATGTGTTCCCTATGGACCTTCTTGGTATTCCCCTTATTTTTGAGATTGTGTTTGCTATTGATCTTGAGCCTGGCACCCGATCTATTTTTATAGCACCTTATCATATGGATCTTTCCGAGATTAAGGGGTTGAATTCTCAACTTTAAGATTTTATTGGTAAGGGTTTTATAAAACCGAATATAGGGGAGCTATTGTATTATTTGTAAGAAGAAAGATGGTTCCATGTATAAGTGTATTAATTATAGAAAGCTTACTATGGTGACAGTTCATTATCCTATGCCTCATATTGGTGATTTGTTTAATCAACTTTAGGATGCGGCAATGTTTTCTAAGATTAGTTTTATATCTGGCTACCATCAGTTTAGGATTCAGGCTAAGGATATCCCGAAGACAGCCTTTAGGACCCATTATGGTCATTATGAGTTCTTAGTGATGTCATTTAGGTAGACTGATTCCCAAGCATCATTCATAGATCTGATGAACTGAGTACTTAAGACTTATTTGGATTCTTTCATGATTTTATTCATCGACGACATCCTTTTATATTTCAGTAGTAGAAAGGATAATGTGCAACATTTAAGGATTATGCTCCAAAATTTGAGAGATTATGTGCTTTTTTCCAATGTCTCTAAGTGTGAGTTTTGTCTTGATTCAATGACATTCCTTGGACATGTGGTGTGTAAGAATGGTATTATGGTAGACTGAGGCAAGATTGAGGCGATTTGTGATTGGGCTAGACCTACATCTCCTATTGAGTTTTGTAGCTTCATTGGTTTGGTCGGTTATTATTGATGGTTCATCGAGGATTTTGATACTATTTTAGCCCCTATGATCATATTGACTCAAAAGAAAGGAGGAATTCAAGGATTTTCTCACTTCAGCTCATGGATTTTCTCACTTCAGCTCTTATTTTAGATCTTTTTATTAAGGGTGAGGGTATTACTGTGTTTTGTGATGCTACTGGTGTTGGTCTAGGTTATGTATTGATGCATGAGGGTCGTGTTATTGCTTATACTTTTAGACAGCTTAAGGTGAATGAGTGCAACTACCCTACTTATGATTTTGAGTTGGCAGCGATAGTTTTCACGCTCAAAATTTTAATGGATTATATTTATGGTGTGGATTGTGAGATTTTCAATAATTATCATAGTGTTTGGCATGTTATGACCTAGAGGGAGCTTAATACTAGACAACGTAGATAGATGGAGTTTCTTAAGAATTTTGATATTTTGATCTTGTATCATACAAGCAAGGAAAATATAGTAGTGGATGTCTTAAGTCAGAAGGCACTCAATATGGGTGTCTTGGCTTGTATTTAAATTTCCAAAGGCCGTTGTCATGGGACATTCAATCCTTAGCCAACTTGATGGTTCACCTTGATATTTCAGATCCTAGGATAATTTTGGCTAGCTTGGAGGAGAGGTCCTCCCTCTTTGAGAAGATTCAGGATAATTAGTTTGAGGATAGTAATCTCTACTTCCTTTATGATCAGGTGTTGAGTGGTGAGTCCAAGAGGAACACCATAGATTCTGAGAGTGTATTGATATTTTATGGCCGTATTTATGCTCTGATGATAGATAAATTTTCATTTGATTTTGTTTGAGGCTTACAACTCTAGATGTTCCATTCATCCCGACAAAACCAAGATGTATTGATATTTCAGACATCATTATTTATGGAGTGGTATGAAGAGAGATATAGTAGACTATGTAGTTCATTACCTATATTGTCAGCTGGTAAAAGTCAAGCATTAGCAACCAGGTGGTTTGACTCAGGGTTTCCCATTCTCAAGTGGAAATAGGAGTGGATTACCATGGATATTTTAGTGGTTTGTCTCACACTTCCCATTGTTTTGATAGCATTTGGGTCATTGTAATTTGTTTTCCAAGTCAAATATTTCATTCCTATTCAGATGTCATTCGGTGCTGAGAGGTTAGCCCATATCTATATTCGAAAAATAGTATGTTTGCATGGTGCGCCTATTTTTATTTTTTAGACTATGGTTCTGTGTTCACTTTGAGATTTTAGAGAGCATTTTAGAGAAGTTGGGAACTCAGGTGGATCTTAGTACACCCTTTCATCTGCAGAGAGATGGTCAGACGTAGCGAACCATTCATGTGATTGAGGATATTCTTTGATCCTGTGGTATCAATTTTGGAGACCAGTGAGAGAAATACTTAGCCTTGGAAAAGTTCCCATATAACAACAGTTGTCATTCTAGTATTGAGATGGTGCCTTTTGAGACTTTGTATGGTAGGATATATTGTTCTCTAGTTGGATGGTTTGAGACTTCTGAGATTAGGCTTCGTGATACTGATTTTAAGACTATGGGCTTCGTGCCTTGAATGAAGGAAAAGAAAGCTCATCCCTAGATATTTTGCATCTTTCAATATTTGGATCTTGAAAAGTCATCCCAAGGAAAGAAAAACAAGCTCATTCCTTTGTGTATCGCCCATAAAGGTGTGATGAGGTTCCGAAGAAAATGTAAGCTCATCTCTAGATACATTTAACCTTTCAAGGTTCTCTAAGTAGTTGGTGAGGTGTCTTATGAGATAGCTCTACCACATATTTTGTTGTTGTCCATCCGGTTTTCCATGTCTCCATGTTGTGGTGGTACATTCCTGATCTGTCTCATGTGCTTAGATGGGACTTAGTCCAGTTGGATGAGCGTTTGACCTTTTAGAGTAGCTAGTCATTATTTTGGCAAGTGATGTCAGGCGGTTGCGCACTAGGGATATTCCTATAGTTAAGTTTCAGTTGAGGCACCGCCCAATGGAGGAGGCCACTTAGGAGATCAAGAGCAAGTGCGGACACAATATCCTAACCTCTTAGAGACTTCAGACATATATTAATCCTTAACTTTCCTAGACGAAACTTTCTTTAGTAGTGGATATTGTAATGACCCCTCAGTTTATTATCCATACAGAGCTTTTCAATAGTTTCCCCAATTCATTTGTGACTTACTGGAGCTGACAGTTTAGTTAGCTGACAGTTGATTACACTCAACTTACACCTCAAATAAGTGTAAGGCGGTCATCATCAATATATTTACCCAACTTCGGAGTCGGGGTCAAATCCACAGGGAACAATGTGAGTGGTGATTAAACTAGTTCGAAACTATAGCTACAAGTTAAATTCAAATAAATAATAAGAAAATACAAAATAGGGGTTTTTATCAATCCAACAAATTTTAACATTTCAACTTATTTTAGAACTCAAAACTTAGATTTCAATATTATGAATCAATGATATAGAGAAACTAGGGTTGTGATCACTATGACTATTAATCTCCATTGAATAATAATTGTTCATGATTCTCGTGATAGGTGGGAACAACAGATTATCCTTGCCAATGATACTGTTTGACTTATCTCTCGACCTCACTAGAAAATTTATTATCTAATTCTCTCGAACTTAGATAACATATATATTTCCAGCCGGATGTTATCTCAGGTAGATTGATCCAGTTACGACATCAATCATTAAACAGAAAATTGGTAGCTTCCGAGACCCTGTTGATAATTCACGACCTCTAGCCTATTTCTCCGTTAGATGCAAATAAAACCTAAGGCATAACCTAATGTTTGCAACCAATAGATTCAAGTTAAAACAACAGAATTTCAAGACGTTCCCACAATCACTCAAACCCTAATCCAACTATTAAATAAGTACAATAATAATCATAGATCCCACAACCCTAGTTATGGGTTTTAGTTGCTCATAAGATAGGAAGAGATAACAAAGATTAAAGTCATAACCTAAAGCAAGTGAACTTACAAAAGAAGAAATTCAAAGTTGTTTCTCCTTCAAGTACAATAAGAATTTCCCACAACTAAATCAAAGTATGGAAAATTGAATTCTAAGTTAAGAGAGTCAAAAACATGTGAACTCCCCTTTACTAAGTTACAAGATGTCAAAAGATGCTTCCGAAGTTGTGAATGAAACCCTAAAAGATGCTATTTATACTAAAGCCTAATTAAGGTAATAAAATAACAAAATCACAGCTGGGCTCGGATTTAGGTGATGGCATATTAGTGTTGATCGTCAGGATTTTGACGGCGTCTTAAATATGTCATCAGAAGTCGTGCCTTCTTAACCTGTTCTATCTCACTCTGACGATGTCCACCGACAGCTTACCAGAGGAGTGACGGTGTATAGCAAATGTGGTCAGACCTTCAACTTATTTCACCATATTCTGTCCTACTTGACGGCATCTTCTGATGGCTTACCACACTTGTGACGACATATTGAGAATGTCGTCACTTTAATCCCGCAACTCTTGTTCACTGTTCTTCCTGACGCTTTTTTTGGTAGCTTACCATATCTCTGACGGCTTGCAAGAAATGCTATCAGACTCATATCAACTCACTTGGAACAGATTTTACTTATTTTGTTCATCTTTCCTATGTTTTCCTCCCATCCTTGCTACAACTATAATATCACCAGAAAACGATCAAAAACAACCAAAAGTTGCTTAAGACTTTGCAATTATTTAGAGTTAAAAGCCTCAAGTGTATTAGCATTTGCTCACACATCAACACCCTCAACTTAAAACAATTGCTTGTCCTTAAGCAACTACATAACACCATACTACAATGCTTAACCAATAGACACATAAGATACCTATCACAGTTGATTATCAAGTTTAGCTCAAAACCCATGCAACTCTCCATATTCAATACAATTGTGCATATCTATGAAGATTAACAATGTGACCCAAAGGAATCAAGATATGGCATCAATTCAGCAACAACAACCATGCATGTACCAATATTACACTATCCAAACAAGTTAACAGCTAGCAATGCAACTGATGTGCCCTTACAACAAAGAAGTCCCTCCTCAGTCATATATGAACTCAAGCATGTAAATGCTGGAACGGTCAAGAGATACTCACTCTCAAAAAGAAATTCCAATAAATACATGTCAAATACCATATGATTGCCTTTATTTTCATTAACAAGGTGTTTAGATAGGAAAGTTAGGATCACTATAGGTCTTTTCTTGGGCTTGTAATGTAGGCTAAGGCCTCAACTTACACCTCAAACTTACACCTCAAATAAGTGCAAGACGGTCATCATCAATATATTTATCCAACTTCGGAGTCGGGGTCGAATCCACAGGGAACAATGTGAGTGGAGATTAAACTAGTTCAAAACTATAGCTATAAGTTAAATTCAAATAAATAATAAGAAAAGACAAAATATGGGTTTTTATCAATCAAACAAATTTTAACGTTTCAACTTATTTTAGAACTCAAAACTTAGATTTTAATATTTTGAATCAATGATATAGAGAAACTAGGGTTGTGATCACTATGAATATTAATCTCCATTGAATAATAACTATTCATGATTCTCGTGATAGGTGGGAACAACAGATTATCCCTACCGATATACTATCTGACTTATCTCTCGACCTCACTAGAAAATTTATTATCTAATTCTCTGGAACTTAGATAACATATCTATTTCCAACCAGATGTTATCTTAGTTAGATTGATCTAGTTACGACATCAATCATTAAACAGAAGGTTGGTAGTTTCCGAGTCCCTGTTGATAATTCACGACCTCTAGTCTATTTCTCCATTAGAAGCAAATAAAACCTAAGGCATAACCTAATGTTTGCAACCAATAGATTCAAGTTAAAAAAATAGAATTTCAAGACATTCCTATAATTACTCAAACCTTAATCCAACTATTAAATCAGTGAAATAATAATCATAGATCCCACAACCCTAGTTGTGGGTTTTAGTTGCTCATAAGATAGAAAGAGATAACAAAGATTAAATTCATAACTTAAAGAAAGTGAACTTACAAATGATAAAATTCAAAGTTGTTTCTCCTTCAAGTACAATAAGAATTTCCCACAACTAAATCAAAGGATGGAAAATTAAATTCTAAGTTGTGAATGAAACCCTAAAAGATTCTATTTATACTAAAGCCTAATTAAGGTAATAAAATAACAAAATCACAGATGGGCTCGGATTTAGGTGATGGCATATTAGTGTTGATCGTCAGGCTTCTGACGGCATCTCAGATATGTCGTCAGAAGTCGTTCCTTCTTAACTTGTTCTACCTCACTCTGACGATATCCTCTGACGTCTTACCAGAGGAGTGACGATGTGTAGGAAATGTCGTCAGACCTTCAACTTATTTCACAATGTTGTGTCCCACTTGACGGCATCTTCTGATGTCTTACCACACTTGTAATGACATATTAAGAATGTCGTCAACTTCATCCATCAACTCTTCTTCACTGTTCTTCCTGACGCCTTTTTTGATAGCTTACTACATATCTCACGACTTGCAAGAAATGCCGTCAGAATCATATCAGCTCACTTGTATTAGATTTTACTTATTTTGTTCATCTTTACTATGTTTTCCTCCCATCCTTGCTACAACTACAATATCACAAGAAAACGATAAAAAACAACCAAAAGTTGCTTAAGATTTTGGAATTATTTAGAGTTAAAAGCCTCAAATATGTTAGCATCTGCTCACACATCAGCAGTTCGTTTAGTTTTTGGAGTGAATTCCCTGTTTAGAAGTCTTTACTAGTTCCAAATGGACACTGGGATTAAACTTTAGTAAAATAATCTTGTATGCAAATTCTAACTGTGGCAGCAGCTCTAGAATATTAATTTTAGGATAGGTGGACCTTTCATTTGGGTCCCGAGACACCCGAGCACATTTTTTTCTATTGGTCAGAAGTTAAAAAATTAGAAATATGGGTGTGGGACCCATACTCTTATTTGGTCAAAATGACCTGGGATCAAAAATTCAAGTGTGCCATTGATTCTAAAACATTGAATTTAGTGTGGTTGCATAGTTTGTTTGTGTATATGAGATTCCAAACGAATTTCTATCAGCTGATCAAACCTCTTTTAGTGTAGGAAAATCTAGTGCACCGCGATACTATAGATGAAATACCATAATTGCAATGGGGTGTCGCAATTGCAACCCGCATGTACAATACTAAAATGGTGCGACCGCAGGTCTGGGTCCGCAATAGCAGGACCCGAGTACCTGGTATGGGTATAAATAGACCCCAAAATTGCAAATTCAGCTATTTCTCACCCCTATTCTAGAAAGCATAAACCCTAAATAGTGTGATAGCTTAAAATTGAGACTTGTGGGTGACTTAGGATCTTGATTAACATTATTTTCATGATTATCTTTCGATTTGAGGTAAGAATTCATTTTATTCTTAACTTCTTTCTAAAAACCCCAAAACCTTTAGGGCTTTATTTAGTACTAATTTAGCTTGGTTTTCACCCATTTTTGAGGGTAATGATTCCCTGAGCTTGTAAGAATGTTCGGTTGATTTCAAAAACGTGATTTCGATTAAGGGGACACACATGGGTTTTTTGATGTGATTTTTGGACCGAAGCACTATGGTGCAATATAGGCATCATTATTCTCGTATTGATGAGTAGAATGTGTTTTTGATAGTTTGGCATCTTGATGAGATTCTCAGAAGAGAAAAGTGCAGGTTTAGCAGTTCATTGAACTTTCTTTAGCGTTGAGGTAGGCTAGGTTTATCCCTTATTAGATTGAGGCAAGTCATAGTATTCTTATGATATTCTGTTAGATATGAGATGAGTTTAGGTGTTGGATTAATAGAATGCAATTCTTGGGTTAGTTGGACCATTCTGGCTAAATTGAAACCATAGAGTTGAAATACTTAGTTTCCTTATACCTTAAATGAATTAGACTTCATTACTCATATTTAGCATGAGAATGCCTTATTGTCATTAGATGCTCTTGTACTGGCTATACTAGATCATGGGATGGTATCTTATATTAACTGTTTTATCTATTTAGAACACTTTGCCTATTTATAAATTGTGCTCTTGAATTTCTCCTATAATGGGCATTTTCTACCGAATTAACCCATTGTGTTAGCTCCGGGTTATGGTTTGGATTACCTACTGGCAGTATTTAGTGGCTACCATCATGACTTGTAAATCGTGTCATGACATCCAAAATCCATTGATACGACCCGATCCTAGGCCTTTTCGTAATAGGTATCCAAAGTCCAACCCGGACCGGGGATCGCCTCCTGATACCCAACCCAACCACCGATATCTAATGGGCTGAATTTTGAACATATAATAAGATAGCGTTACTGGTCTCATTAAGACTCTGGGATAGGGTCACAACAGTGACCAAACCAGCCGACTCCAACCGTACCACACCAACCGCCCAACCATACCAAACCTAACCTAGACCATAAAACAAAGGGAATACCAAAACATAATATGGAAATCAATTCCAAAATGTAATAGGATGGAACAACCAACAATATCATCCAATAATGTGAGCCCATCAGCTTATTACAATGCCAAGGCCGACACCAATACTGATCCCAACCACACCAACCCCCAGAAGTACCAAAAAGCCTTTTTCCAAATGAGTAAACAAATCCGGTTGGGATATGCCCCCAACCATGGCCAAAAATAATATCCTAAGTAAAAGAAAAGAGTCTAAATAAATCTATAACATGAAATGATGCCTTTCGAAAGGATGTAAGCTCACCACTTCAGTCCAAATACTGATTCCAAATTCGCGAGCTAAACATAAGGAGTTGAATGGCCGGTTCCTGCAGAGTGTGGGTATACAACCGCCAGTAGATGGGGTTAGTGAATGACTGCAAGCATGAATCTCAGGATAAGGATAAAAAAATGACAGTTCTAAAAACAAGTGAAACCATCCATACTGCATACAACCATACCTATAAAATTGTTGGGAAAGGGAACAAGATTTAGCATGGATTTAAAACCTTTATACATGGGCTGTGTAGCTTTGTCGTACTAGCCACCTATAGGCCATATGGGTCAAGACCCCCCTGCTAAAAGGGCCCTAGTGCATGTAGCCACATGACCAGGGAATATCCATGGGATGACTAGTACATCCCCAACTATTAAATGTGACACACACACAGTCATCAAGACCCCTCATATTGGCAACTATGAGTTTCCGGTTTTGGTCCCCCGGGATTGCCACCTTTCACGGCTTAGCTACACATCCCTTCCATTAATGCCTAATTAAAACCAGTTTTCAAATGACCAAAACACTATCCATTTATTTACTAAAGCCAATATTGGTTGTATCGTCATACCACCCCTTACTTGCAAGTAGTATCCATCGCCAAACCATTTAGGTTAATGGGACCTTAGGTGCCTTTCCAATTACAATATTAAATCAACTTGGGTGACTTCCATGTTCTCCACATGCATAACCATTTAGCCTTTAGCTTTTTCAAACCATTTAAACCATCCATAAGTCCTTTATCTAGTTTAAAACATGCAAGAGTTCCATTAAAAGAAGTCGATGCAATGAACAAATCTTTATAAGAACTTTATCAAATACCTTGGGGGCATAATATAACCAAAACCAATTCCAAAGACCACTAAACCATTACCATGCAATAAAATTGTCCAAATCCACCATTAATACATATTAAAGCATGATTAAAACCATTGGAAACTATAAACAAGCATTCAATATCAAAACCCGCAAATAATAGTTGGAAACCATAATTATGAAATAATAAAACCATGAAATCAATCATATAAACCATGCCTTAGTTGAAATTACAATGAGGGAAGAGAATCATGCCTTACACCAAAGAATTGATGAAAGGATATAACCAAGATAAGCCCTAAAGCAATCCACAGGATGAAACCTAGCCTTCTTTACCTAAAAGCTTTTGAGAGAATTATGAGATGTTTGGGAATAGTTTCTACATGTTAATGAATAGAATAATTTGGTAAATAACTTCCTAAGTGTATTATAAGTTGTGGGTCCTAGTTAAGGTAAGTAGGGAAATATCAAGAATGCCCTTACTTAAATCCTTTAAAAACCCATCACAAGGATACGACTGACCTTTACGAGTCGTACCCTCCTATACAATCGGTATCCAAGTCTCAACCCTTAGATCAAACACTGTCTAGTATATGACTCATCCAACAAAGCCTTAACCACAGCATATACATACCCATAACCCGTATCCCTGGCAGAATAAAATACTCGGAGGATCAAACACTTCCCACGATACGAGTTCTTGATACGACTCGTACCAATCCCTATGACTCCTACTCCTAAGTCGTACCCATTCCAGTGACCCAAAATATCCTACCAACTAACACTGGTCAGCATACGACAGAACCATACCACTCGTACCCTAATATATGGCTCCTACTAATAAGTCGTATTGGGTCCAAAGAACGGAATTCTAGGAAATTTTTTAAGGGTCAAAAACCAAGATATTTCAGTCTCCCTACTAGGAACATTAATCCTCAAATGAAGGAAAAGGTAAGGGTAAACAAACACTGAGTCATTTGCATTAGCAAACATCCCTTTAACAAAGTTTGAAAACTAAGAGGTAAAGATATTAATCTTTCTTTTAACAAACTCAGAAAATAAAGATGCATTCAATACACATACCTTCCGCACGAATCCCAGGAGCATAAAACAAATGCGGATACTTGGACTTCATGCCCTCTTCCGCTTCCCAAGTAGCTTATTTCTCTTTATGGTTCCGCCATATAACCTTAACCAAAGAAACATTATTGGTCCACAACTGACGAGCTTGCCTATCTAATATCTCAATTGGGACTTCTTTATAAGATAGAAAATCCGAAATACCCAATCTTTCCTAAGGAACAGCCGAAGAAGGTTCACCAAGACACTTCCTTAACATAGAAACATGAAAGACCGGATGAACCAAACTTAAGATAGATGGCATCTAAAACTCATAAGTAATATTACCAACTCTCTGCAAAATCACATATAAGGACCAATGAACTAAGGACTGAGTTTCCTTTTTTGCCAAACCGCACCACTCCCTTCATAGGAGATACCTTTAGGAACACCCTATCCCCGACCTCAAACTCCAAGTCTCTATGCTTAACATCCACATAGGACTTTTGGCGACTTTGGGCATCTTTAAGCCTATCCTGGATCACCTTGACCTTATCCATCGCCGGATAAACCAAATTTGGATCAAACATGTCCTCTTATCCAAGATCAATCTACGCAATGGGAGATTATGATAATCTTACTCGAGCCAGGATAAACAATATAGCGCAACTTATACGTCTCAGCCAAAACCTTTTGCTGCAGCCCGTCAACATCAGGAACACGCAATCTCCCTTATTACCGCAAATTACCATCACCACTTATCTCAAACACCACTACCTTTTGCCCACTAACATCACCCTTGATTTTTATCAAGATAGAATCCAAAACTTGATTTTCTTTAATCACTGCACTAAGAGACGATCGAAGCACTTCTTGCACCATCACACCACAATCCATAGAGTCCAAGAGTCAAACTTCAATATTAGCCAAGTGGTGAATATACTTTACCAATTCCCATTTTCCTTTCTCCATATGAGCCAAACTACCCATGGATAACCTGCTAAGAGCATCAACAACCATATTAGCTTTAACTGGGTGGTAGTAAAGACTCGTACCATAATCCTTGAGAAGCTCAAGACACCACATCTTCCTAATATTAAGCTCTTTTTGAGTGAACATGTATTGAAGACTCTTGTGATAAGAAAAGATATCCACGTGAACACCACACAAATAATGTTTTCATATTTTCAAAGAAAAAACAACCGCCAACAACTCCTAATCAGGAGTAGGATAACTCCTCTTATATACCTTCAAAACAAAACCAAGTCCTACCTGAGATATGTCACAATAAACAACAAATCTATTATTGCCTTCCGGCAAAGTCAGGATTGGAGCCGAAGTCAACTTATTCTTTAACTCCTCAGAACTCCCTTCACAAGAATTCGACTAAGAAAACATAACCTTATTCTGAGTCAATTTAGTAAAAGGAACAGCTATTAAAGAAAAGATTTCCACAAACCACCAATAATACCCAAATAAACCTAAAAAACTTTGAATATCAGATGGAGTCATTGTCCTAGGCCGCCTCTTCACCACAACAATCTTCTGCGGATCCACCATGTTCCTTTACTAGAAATAATTTAGACCAAGAAAGTCACAGTATTCAACAAGAACCCTCACTTAGAGAACTCATCATATAACTGATGTTTCTTTAAGTTTTGCAACACCACATAAAGGTGATTAGCATGATCCACCTCACTCTTCGAATAAACTAAAATGTCATCAATAAATACAATGATGAAGAGATTCAAATACTGCCTGATCACCTTGTTCATCAAGTCCATAAATGTTGCTAGAGCATTAGTCAACCCAAATAACATCACTAAGAACTCAAAATGCCCATACCGAGTACGTAAAACAATCTTAGGGATATCCACCTTCATAATCTTAAGTTGATGGTACCCACACTGAAGATGTATCTTAGAAAAAAGAACTTGGCACCCTATAACTGATCAATTATGTCAACTATATAAGGAAGAGGACACTTGTTCCTGACCGTCACCTTTTTCAATTTCCTATAGTCAATGCACATCCGAAGGGAACCATCCTTCTTGCGTACAAAGAACACCGGTGTACCCCATGGAAAAAAACTAGGATGAATAAACTCCTTATCCAGATTATCCTTAAGTTGCTCCATGAGTTCCCTCAACTCAGCCGGAGCCATTCTATATAGAGGAATACAAATTGGAAGAGTGTTCGAAAACAAATCAATACCAAACTCTATTTCACTGTCTGGAGGAACACCAGGAATATAATCTAGAAAGACTTTCAAAAACTCACTAACCACAGAGCTTGAAGACAAAAAAGGACCTTCTGAGTTAGAATCTTTAACTTGGACCAAGTGATAAAGATAACCCTTAGGGATTAACCTTCAAGCTCTAAGATAAGAAATAAATCTCCACCTAGGAGCTAAGAAACTACCTTCCCATTCTATAGTCAGTTCACCAAGAAACTTAAAGATAATCCTATGGGTCCGACAATCCACAGACACATAACAAGAATACAACCAATCCATACCAAGAATCATTTTAAAATCTACCATATCCAACTCAAACAGATCTACCAAGGTCTACTTGCTACCAACAGATATCACACACCCCTTACAAACTCTCTTAGTAATAACTGCGTCACCTACTGTGGAAGAAACAAAAAAAGGATCTGGGATAACTTCTGGATCAAAATCGAAAGTCACAACCACATAAGGAGTAAAATAAGAAAGAGTGGACCTGGGATCAAACAAATAATATACGTCATGAAAGAAAAGTTGTAACATACCAGTAACGGCATCAGGTGATGCCTCAAATTCCTATTGAGACCAACACTTGAACCAGGAGTAGTAACAGAAGCAGATGCCACCTCACCAGGTGTAAGAGGAGAAGATAAATCCATAGGAATCTTATTGGCAACCCCGATAGCCTACTTGTCCAGACATGAAGCATTTGTCCCTTCCTTCCTTCCAATAACCCTAATAAGGATGACCATAGAATCAACAAGGAGGACACAAAGAAGCTGATTGACCTCCTCTCACCTGAGATTGGGCAACCTATGCCTGAGAATTATCACCACCTTAATAATGCCTATCTCTTGCCTGATTTGGAGAACTCACAGAAAAAGAGCCTCAACTGCCCCACTTCTTTTTCTACCACTCGACAACATCTATACCACGATGAGACTGAGCACCCCCGAATAAGAAAAAATGTTCCTCTTTCCCTGCCTATCCTAAAACTCCTCGTGCTTCCTCTACTCATTCTCAACCTGCTGCATATGAACAATCAACCTTGAGATGTCTATATCTTTAATTAGCAAGACTGTCTTGCTCTCTAGAATCGAATTTTTATTTAACCCAAAAGTGAACTTCCTTATTCTTTACCTCATATCATCCACCAAATTAGGAGCATACCTTGATAGCTGATGAAACGTCAAACCATATTCTTTTAATGACATCCTCCCCTACCAAAAGTTCACAAACTCTTTTCCCTTAAATCTTGAGGAGAGAATTGATCCAAAAAGGCAGTAATAAAGGCCACCTATAACCCTTCCTCTTCCATATAACCTCTACCACTTTCCCATTCCTCATACCACTGATAATAAACATCCTTGAGCAGATAAGCTACAAAGCTAACCCCCTCTACATTAGTAGACTGCATCACCCAAAATATTATTTCCATCTCATCCAAGAAGCCCAGTGGATCCTCCTTCACCCTAACCCCAGTAGAAGTTTGAGGAATTGTCTTCATAAATTGACCAATCCTTGTGGCCTCAGAAAATAGAGTACCAGCCGTACCCCACTCAGCCTGAGCAATAAACAATTAAGCAATAACATAGTTAGACTGACAAAATTCTGCATTTTTCATGCTTCCCTAAGGGGCCTGAGGAGAACTAGCTGGAATAGAAGGAACTCCAGCACCATCAGGAATAGAAGCATGAGATCGAATATGTACTCCAGACGTAAGATGTACCCCTTTAGAATTATCCACAGATGAGATGGAAGAGTTTTCTTATGTTCTAGATTTGGGAGGCATGATCTGAAAGACAAACAAAAGAGAATTAGAGGAGATTAAAGGATTGAGAACTCAAGCTGCAGGATAGAATACCAAGAAAGTGAAACAATCCTAAATATCTTACAGTATCTCTCTTATGAATAAGGTGCGCTTCACACCCCTAAAAGAGACTCTATTCAGCATAGCTTTATGGATTTCCCAGTTGACCATGAACCTAGGCTCTGATACTAATTTAACCAGACCAGACCCCAGACCTTTCAATAATGGGCATCCCAAGTCCAAACAAGATCAAGGACTGCCCCTTGTTACCTAACCTAACCTCCTATATCCAGCCTTAGATAGGTTAAATTTCAAATATATAACAAGATAATGTTATTGTTCTCATTAAGACTATGGGATAGGGTCACAATTGTGACTGACCTAACTGAGTCCAATCGTACCACACCAACCGCCTAACTATACCAAACCAAACAATAGTCCATAAACAAAAGGTAATACCAAAACATAATATATAGATCAATCCTAAAATGTCATAGAATGGAACAACCAACAATATCATCCAATGATTTTTGCCCACCGGCTTATTTTAATGCCAAGGCCGACACAAATACCGATCCTACCCATATCAAACCCCAGAAGTACCACAAAGCCTTTTTCCAAAAGTGTAAACAAATTTGGTTGGGAAATGCCCCCAACCATGGCCAAAACTAATATCCAATGTAAGAGAAAAGTGTCTAAATAAATGAATAACATAAAAAGATGCCTTCTGAATGGATGGAAGCATACCACTTTAGTCCAAATGCTACTATCGAATTTGTAAGCAAAATAGAAGGAGTAGAATAGTTGGTTCCTATATAGCGTTGGTGTACAGTCTCTAGTAGATGGGGTTACCGAATGACCACTAGCATGAATCTCAAGATAAGGATAAAATATTACCAGTTCTAAAACCAAGTGAAACCATTCATAATTCATACAACCATACATATATAAGTGCTGGGAAATGGAACTGAGTTTAGCATGCATTTTAAAACTTTATACCTGGGTTGTGTAGCTTTATCGTCCTAACCACCCATGGGCCAATGAGTTCAGCTCCCCCTGCTGAAAGGTCCCTAGTGCATGTAACCGCACGACCAGGGAATATCCTATGGGAGGACTATTAAATCCCCCAATATAAAATATGACACATGCACATAGTCATCAAGACCCCTCATATTGGCAACTATAAGTTTTTGATTTTTGTCCCCCCAGGACTTCCACCTTCCATGGCGTAGCTATATACCCTACCATTAATGCCCAATCTAAACTAGATTCCAAATAACCAAACCATTATCAAGTTGCACCATCATGTTTGCTAGGGATTAAATGTCCCATGCCAACAACTGTTGAGAAAATAAAATACAAGCCAAGCTACCCATACTCACTACCTTTTGGCTTAAGGCGTCTACTACCACTTTTACCTATCTTGGATGATTAAACATAGAGATATCATAATCCTTAAGCAACTTTATCAATCTACGTTGCCTAGCATTAAGCTCTCTATATGTCATAAAATGCTGAAGTATGCGATGATTTGTGAAAATATCAAAATGTACACCATAAATATAATTCTTCCAAATCTCAATCATGAAAACTACCACTGCCAAATCAAAATCATGAGTGGGCTAGCTGCGCTCGTGAACCTTTAGCTGCCTTAAAGCGTAAGTAATAAAACGACCTTGCTACACCAATACACAACCCAAACCAACACTAAAAGCTTCATAATAAATGGTAAATCCCCCATCCTAATAGGAAGAGCTAAAATAGGAACCTCACACTTCTCTGACCATTAGACAGGAACCTCCTTCAGAGTTAATCTGGTCATTGGTGCTGCAATAATATTAAAACCCTATATGAATCATCTATAATAACCGGCCAAGCTAATTTAGCTACGAACATTAATAAGAGATGTAGGCCTGGCCTAATCTCGAATGACCTTAATATTTCTTGGGTCTACCATATCCCATCCTTAGACACCACATGCCTAAGGAACGTCATCGACTTAAGAAAAAACTCACACTTAGAGAATTTGGCTAAAAGTAAATGATATCTCAAAGTCTGGAGCACAATCTTTAAATATTGTGCATGCCCCTCTCTACTCCTCGATTATAGAATGATGTCATCGATGAAAACAATCATGACAGAATCTAAATAAGACCTGAACACACGGTTCATCAAATCGATAAACTTGGGTGGGACATTATTTAACCCAAAAGAAATTACTAGAAACTCATAATGACCATACCAAGTCCTAAAGGCTGTATTCAGGATATCTTCAGCTCAAATCCTCAATTAATGGTAACTGAACCTCAAATCAATCTTACAGAACATCATTGCTCCCTAAAGTTGATCAAATTAGTCATTAATATGACTCATTGGATAAAGGTTCTTCACCGTTACCTCATTAAGCTACTTATAATCAATACACATATGCATAGAGACATCTTTCTTCTTGACAAACAACATAGGAGCTCCTCAAAGAGACATACTACGTCTAATGAAACCCTTACTAAGATAATCCTAAAGCTAAGATGTTAACTCCTTAAGCTCAGTAGGAGACATACAATAAAGTGCCATAGAAATAGATTGAGTTCCCAGCTCAAAATCAGTAACAAACTCAATACTAAGCTTGGGCGGAAGGCCATGTAGATTGGTACATAAAATATCAGGAAACTCATAAACTATAAGAATAGAGTCAAGTGATGGAATCTCCATACTAAAATTATGAATATAAATGAGAAAAGACTCACAACCCCTCAAAATAAACCTTCTATCATACATAATAATTAAAAATACATATCGGCTCATGGATAATAACTCATTACCATAAAATCAAGGGTATGACATGCATGACAAAGGAAATGATATTAGCAAAGCAATACAAGACCGCATGATAATGGGATAACTAGTCCATGCCTAGAATTAAATCAAAATCCACCATATCTAAAATAATAAGATCAACATAAGTAACAATATATCTAACACTCATAACACATGATCTGAAAACCCAATCCACTACTAAAGAATCACCAATGGGAGTAGATATATGTAATGGCATGGATAATAAATTGTAAGATAACTTTAACCATGAAGAAAAATATGCATTACATATAAGAATAAGCGGATATCAGATTAAATAAGGCAAAAGTTGACAAGCAACATACTTAAATCGGATCTGTAATAAAAACATCTAAAGACTCATCCTTGGGTCTTGGAGGTACTACATAAAACTGACCAAATTGACCACTTGGTTAGGCTCTTGACTGACATCCCATCCTACCTACTTGAGAACCTCCATGAGTAGTACCCTAGAGACCACCTCTACGACCATACATACCTCTTTTAGCTAAGGTATGAACTATCTTGATAGGTGGAACACTCAGAGATGAAGGAAAAATCACTCCACAATTAGGGCACCCCTCGAGAAATGACAAAAAGCTCCACAACCATAATATACCCCAGGCACTAGACTGAAACCAGATAATCTAGCTTACCCAAAATAACCACCATGACGAGAATACCTAAAAGATGAATCCCTTAAAGACTGAGCACAATTTTATTCATGACGTTCACTATTGCTAGACTAGCCTCTATCGGTAATCTGAACATAGCATGAATGGGTCTACTAGACTGACCTTGATGCTAAAACTACCTCTAAAACTGGAGCTATTATGACTCCTACCGAATCTACCCTGATATCACTGCCTCTTGTCACTGCCTTCTTGGGCCTCAATATGTATCTCCACTATAAGCTTAGATTCATCAAAAACCTCATCAAGAGACCTAGACATAGCTACCAAACTATGAGTAGATCTACGAAGGAGAAGTCTCAATCCCTTAATAAAACATCAAACCCTCTCATAGTTAGAAGGAAGAATAGAAGTAGCATACAAAGAAAACTCATAAAAATGAGCCTCATTTTCCACAACAGTCATGGGGTCCTATTCCAACATTGAGAAATGATCCCTTAAAAAATCCCTAAGATTGTGAGGCATATACTTCTCCTAGAAAATCTCGAAGAACTGCAACTATGTCAAAAGAAAAGATCTAACTTTCCTGGAATCCAGATGACCTTTCCTTTAATGTCGAGCTACCATGTCTAATTAAAAAGTGATGTAATCCACACCATGAGTCTCAATTAGGCTTAAATTATGAAGTCTACCCTTATAAGTAATCAAAAAGTCATAAGCATCCTCGCCTGATGCACTAGAAAACCTATGCTGAGCTAATTTCAAGAATGTATGCAATACTTTCTTCTTCTTTACAAACATAGAAAGTTGGGAAACCATTAGCATAAGAGGTACCTTAACTCTAGGAGTCATTACTACAGGATGCACCCCTACCTTAGTACCACTCCAATCTATAGACTATGCACCATCAGATGGTGCACCAGTAATAAAACCTAAAAAATAAACCAAAGCATCCCTTATCACTGAAGAAGAAAGAAATTCCAATAGAGACTGGGCTGTTCCCTAGCCCACCACGGGCTATGGCTGAAGAATCTCTAGATCAAGAGTAGGAATAGTGTGTGCTGAAGGCATTGTATGCTAGCCCCTAACTGGGGATATATCTGAGGCTTTCCATGACCTCTAGATTGTCCAACAACAACAACATAATCCCTAGGATTTGTCATAGGACCATCATCTCATATAGTAGTAGCACATGTACTAGCTATCTAAAAGAGAATAAAACCAAAGGAACACTTTAGAGACTAACTCAAACTCTTAGCACAAAATGAGTAAATGAAGTGAAAAACTCCTAAGTATTTCCTATAGCCTCCCAAAGATAAGAAATAGACACCATTACTCCAATCCGCGGGACTCTACTAGACACTTTCTCTTGTACCAAAAATACCAGTGACACCTAAGTTCTGACCAATTTGTCATGACCTAATTTATGAATCATGATGGCACCTACTCTATCTTGCTAGTAGGTAAGCCAAACAATATACTTGAGCTATACACAATAGGCTAACTCGGTGGAAAATGGACAAAAAGTTAGAAATTAATAACTAAAGATTCAGATAACATTAATATTGTCATGAAGGTCTAATGTGTAAATATAAAACCAATAAACATCCCAAGACTCGTTAATATCGGCATAGAGCTACTATAACAAAACTATGAGTACTAAATATTCAAATAAAATCTATCTTAAAGATGAAAGACTACACATAATAAATGGAAGGAAAAAGGGTAACTCCGACTCTAAGAGCTCACCTAATCTTCCAAATCAACTTTGCATAAATGTCAAATCAATGGTGGCAACTAGTACTCGGATCTACATTAAAAAAGTATAGAAGTGTAGTATGGGTACCAAAACCATGGGTACTCTATAGGAATCATTGACTTACTAAGCTAAATCATATTCATAAGTCATTAACCTTTAATTATGTCAATATCTAAAACATTAAGCATATAAATAGGTCATGTTATTAATCATATTCGGAAGCCATACCAATAATCACATGCATAAGTCATATATCATACATATATATTACAAACTTAATAATACATATCAACAATATCATAAGCGATACTCAAAATTAGCATCAATCCTTCAATATACAAGTAACATACCTATATTTAACCTCCTCTAAATGTCAAACCTAACATTAATAAGAGTATATCATATATAAATGAATCTACAAAGTTATCACAAGTCTTGGCCTAAGCTATGCTGAAGGGGTCCACTTTTAATACTCGAAAGTCTACTTAGGCAACTTCTACCCTAAACTAGGCTAAGGTATCTAAGTTTATTCTAGGATGTCAAGTAAGCCATAATTAGCCTTAAGTAATAATCCTTCCTAAACATAAATAACTAAGGTAATCTAACCAAAAATAATAGAAACTAGGACAATTCCCTTAAATAAAAAACTAAGGACAATTCTGCTCTAACATGAATAACTAGGGCAATTTTACCTACCTTGAGTAATTAAGGAATTTCCATTCTAAATATATACTGTGAAGCTCAAGCAACCTAATCCATGAATAACTACATTAACTACTCTAAGTCTACAATTTTAAGATAGCCTAATGACCCAATTAAACCAAATACTCTCATTCATACTTGTAACACCTAAATCCCACCATATATCTAGGACTATATCATATTCATAGTATGAGTTAGCTCAATCTATGAATAAGGTGAACCTAGCCTACTTGGGTGCTAACGAAAGCCCAACAAATCTACTAAATCACCAATTTTCTTTTCCAAGTAGCTTCTGCAAGGTACCACACTATCAAAATCATAATCTACCTATCAAAATGAGAATAATGATACCCATATTGCACTATTTTGCTTTGGGTCTAAAATTACATAAAAATTCCATTGGAGCCCATTTATGGAAATTGCATTTTTGAAATCAACTCAACTTCCCTCTATGCTTAAGAAATATTTTCCCTAAAAATAGGTGAATTTTGAGCTATAATGATGCTAAAGAAAGCCACCAAGATTTTAGGGATGTTAGATAAGAATGGGGAAATTAACCATAAAAATAATGAAATCTTACCACAAATTTGAAGAGAAATTGTGTACATAATACTTATCCAAGCTCTAGAATCACCCACAAGTGATATCCATAAGCTTCCCCATATTTTAGTGTTTAAGATTCTAGAGAATGAATGATAAATTGTGAAAACGGGCTAAATGGGTTTATGTAGACCCTTTGCAGGCACACATGTATCTCTTAATCAAACTTTGGGTCCCTTACATAATACCTAGCCCTTTGTTTACTCTATAAGCCTATCACTTATGCAATATCTCTATATTTGAGAAGATATCACTTATGTGATAATAGTATCGCTTATGCGATACCTGCTCTGCTGCAAATGAAGTCATTTATATTACAAAAGTGTCATGTACATAGTAATTATTTTTGGTTGGCAAATCACGTAAGAAATCAAAGGCATCGCAATCGTGATGTACTAGGACCAATTGAGACTTGGAATTTTTTAATTCTTTGCCAACCCCTTCGGATTCTTCAAAAATCTCGTAGACACAACAAACTATGATACCCTATGAAATTTGACATTTCAGACTTAATAGTGCAGTTGAAATTTTTATCCAAGGTTGTTTCCATAAAAGTAGGTCCCACACGCATATGCTATTTCTCTAAACTTTTGACCAATAACTCAAAATGAGATCGGTTGCCTTATGACTTGATCCAAGGATACACCTAGCCTAAAATCAACATAAAGGGGCTATTGGAATAGTCAGATTTAGCACATAATATCATTTGATTGAAGTTTTTGCCTGATAACCAATTTGAACCAGTAAAGACTTCAAGCAAATCGGCTCTAAAAACCAAACAAATTGCCCAGTAACCTAACTATCAGTCCCAGTAAGTTATAATGACTTAGGGAATTAATATCAAAACTCTAAAAGAAAAAAATGATTGGAAAAATAGAAAATGACCTGAATGGTCATTACAAAGCAATTCATGGGTGATTTAAGTTTGAGGTTCAGCAATGAGGTAGGCTTTGGTCTATATTTTTCTATGAGATTGTATATATTATCGATATCATGCTAGGAAGGTGTTGTAGGATGGGTTATACCTATTATTATCATAACTTGGCCTATTAAGAGGATTTAGGGTAGAAATTGTACTCGAATCATACCCTAGAATACCCAATATGATTGAAGGATCCTATTTCACTTAATTATAGGCTTGTCTAATCATAGATTGACTTTGAAGATCCCTCCATATTAACATTATCAAATTAATTAGTGAATTGGATTGTATTTCCCCGATTAGGCCCTCTTAAAAGCTTTATGCCCATGTTTACCTTATTTTTTAATTTAAAGTGTATGTATTATATTCACATATATATTATTGGGCCTGAGGACATGGTTACGATACTAGTTAGACACTAGGTTAGTACATTATCCATACAAAAGGAAGTAGTTAAGGTTATGGATGTGTAAATATTTACAATTGTATTATTTGGATACTAGTGATGACATGCATATATGCAGGTGCATTTACACCTATTTACTGGTACAATTCTAGTTAAAACCTTGGTTTTACTACTATTTCCTAAAAAGGAATTTAGCTCCACTTTTGTTAAACTTAAAATGGATTCTTTGAAAAGGGAGTCGTAGACCTATATTATTGATTTATGATGTCTTAAATTAAATGTATCACTTTTTAAATTATATCGAGAAGGATTCCATACCATTATTAATCTACTCATTTGAATACTACTTATTCACTTAGATCAAGGGATATTCCAACCCTTACTACATTGACATACTATTTTAGTCTTGAATTTGATATAGTTATAGATTTACAGACATACACTTGTTCAGTTTTGGTTCAAGTCTTAAATTTTCCTATTATACTTTATATATCTATCAAGTATTAGATGGAGTTGATTGGTTATGATGGTTATTGTAAGTCCTAATTTAGGACCAAGAAGTGTATACAAATATCCTGAGTCCCTTATGGGCCTTTCAACAGTGAGCCACCATGAAAAAGAAGGATAGTCACTATAGGTAATGCCTCTATGATCTACTAAGCTGGAAGAGATGCATACACTTGGTACATTATGACACTTGATTTGTTGATAGTACTGGATCACACTTGTATTCATTATTTCATATGCATTACCTATCACTAGTATAATTTTTTGGTACTTATATTTATCTACCTTACAAGGGGTTGTATAACTTTAAGCTATGGTTACTATTTGATAAGTGCTTTCTTGAACCTTTTGGGCTTATTGGGGCCTTGTTAAGTTATTATTTGTCTAGACTACCTATAAATTTATTATTAGTTATTATGGTTGTTCATGATAGGATGGTTATGGACTGTTACCCGAGATTGTTAATATATTTCTGACTTTTTTGCTCTATTGTAGTTAGAAATGTTATATTTAGATAATCTCATGATTAGTATCATTTTGGTTAGACACCCCGATTAGGTTAGTATTAGCTTTTCATCTTTATTCTTACATCATGATATTAGGTTGGATCCCTCATGATATTAACTTTGAGTTTAGCGCTATACATGTGTGTGTATATATATATATATATATGGTATTACCTAATATACCTCTCTTTCCTTATCTATTCATATTATATAAATATGCTTTGGACTTGCATTACTAATATGTATCCTTCTTCCATTCTTTATTTGTATATTGCTAGTGATATACGATGTTGGTCTTTATTTCCTGAATACTATTTGAATAAAATTTTTTCTCCTTACTTCTCTATTAGTATTATTACGTTTAATTTTTGGATAGTTTCCTGTAGTTTATATTTCTATACATGTTATTTAGTCTTGCATTTTCTTTGGAGCTCAATCAGTGGAAGCCTACTATGCACCATGTGTTTAGTATTCATACTATACTTCTACAACCTACAAATCTTCTTATAAGTTATTTCCATTGATGTGTGCATCATGCAGAGAAGTCATGCATCAGATATTTGGGGTGATATCCCGGCGTTCAGTGTTTTTCCTACTCTCCCTCTTATTTTTAGGATGTTCTCTACTTTTGCATTTCAGAGATGGCTTGTATATATTTATTTTGTATTCTACTTATACTTTTGTTGTATTAGAAACTCTTTTATTTACTTCACCAGTTTTTGGGATAGATTTACTTTTTGTTTATTTTCCTTATGTCTTATCTATGTTTGCTTTCTTTCTTCTTATTACACAATAACTAGCAATTTTGAACTACGGGTTGCCTTACCTACTCTCGAGTTATATTAGATTCCATCATGTCCTAAGAAATTGGGTCATGATAAATGTACTGAGGCATAACTAGAATGTGGCTAATCCATGCCATGAATGACATCAAAATCAACCATTTCTAACTCTACCAAGTAAACTAAGGTAACTTTCTAGAAAACAATGGCTAGGTAATTTTTATATACCTGTCTTGCTATGACTAAATCACCAATAAGAGTAGACTGAGAAATTTCCTATGATGATTTTGGGAATAACCCCAATGTTTACTTCTATATAAGCAGTAATGGAAGAAAGTGTGGCTCCAAGATCTAACAAAGCATATACATTAATATAAAGGAAATGTAACATACAAGTGAATAAATCATGGTAACCCTTCCAATCTTGTTGAGTCTGAAGTGCATAAAACCTATTTTGATGTTGTCCGTAACTGAACTACATAAGATACCCTAGTGCGTTAGGGAACCTACTGAAATTTCTGAAGAGTTCAACTAATTTTGTTGACGGGCATCCCTGCCTCTCTTTAAAGACATTGGGAACTCTCTTAATTTGTGACATGGCTTGCCACATCCAAAACAACTACTTCTATCAACCATAAAGTCATCTTGGTGGTTCTAACCACACTTTTTGCAAATTGAATAAGTACGTCCACTAGTGACACTACTCTTGGACTTAGAGCCTGGTGTCCTATCCTAATTATCCTATTTAGACTTAGGCACTGGCATGTTAGCAGAGGATAGGGTTGGAGCTGATGAATACTGACAAGATTAAGAATGAGCACCACTACCTGACCTCTATTGAGAGAAGTTAAAACAACCAATTTTATCCCTCTTATTTTGTCTTTGTATTACTTTGGGTTTTTACCCCTCAATCTACTAGGCATGAGTTGTTAACCTTGAAATATCCCTCTTCTTAGAAAACATAGAAGTCTGGCATTCTTTCACCACAATCTTTATAACACCTGTCATGAACTTATTCATATGATTTCTAAAGTGAGGTACTACTGTCAAGGCATACCTAGAGAGGTTAATAACTTAAGAGAATACTCTTTCACTGATATGTTTACCTGTTTTAAGTTTATGAACTCCTAAACCTTGTTTCCCTTAACTCAAGTAGGAAGGATTTGTCGAGAAAAGTAGTGACAAACTCATTCCAATCTAGTGGACCTATATTTGTACCCGTATCTTCCTTCCACTTCTTACACTAAGTTTGAGTTATCTGTTAATAGATAACTAAGTCTAAAACTTTGGCTGGAATGATACCCACAATATGAGTAACCTTCTAAATGTCATCATGGAATTCCTATATAACCTCTTTAACCTTAGAACCATGAAGCTCAGGAGGATTTATCTGAGTGAAATCTTGAACTCTAGCTATTTTCGTACTAACAATCTATTTGAACGGTGTAGTAACTTGTTATTAACCTGGTAGTCATGGCCAGAGCTACAAACTAGAATGCATCCCTTATCTCATCATGTGAAACTTGTTTGTTCAAAAGGTCTACTAGCGCTGCTGGTGCTTATTGGTTCCTATTTTTCTTGTTATTTTCATTTTTGGTTATCCTTCCATTAGTTCTTTTGGGAAGAATTTTCTATAAATGCATAGGGCACGAGTTAGAAGGCGGTTAAATAGAGTTCACACTCTATAGCATGATATGAATATGAAAGAAGTGAATCTTTTCCTAAATTATTTCATAGCCTCCATTCTTAAGGATGACACACTTCACACCCATGAAAAAAACTCTATTTGACGTAACTATTAGACACCTTAGGACACTTAAAACCTGATGCTCTAATACTAAGTTTGTCATAAACCGTGACTACCCTTAGATTTAACACATTGCGTAGAATCATAAGCGATCCCAAGCTAACCAATGGCTTGGCATGACACTAATACTATTGTATAAAATTGATAATCACTTTGTTGAAGCTAAATCTCAATGATATAAGTAAATTCAATTGAAAACTTACTAGTCAAGAAAAATTATTTGAATAAAATAGTAGAGTAGGAAACTACAGTCTATTTTTCTAAAAGACTTTACTAAGATAAGTTACGGGCACAAACCCTCAACAAACTCTATTTTTCTAAAAGCTAAATGGTTGAAATAAAGAATATAAACAAAATTCTTGTCCTTTAGGATGTGGATTCACCAGACTCTACTATTGAGATAATACAAAATTGTACTGACCATAAGTTGATGCTGAGCATCTAAACGTATATTATATAGTAATATAGAACAAAAAAAGTTTGCAGTTTGTAATTTGAATACACTGAGCATGTATGATTTACATTACAATCTATAAAGCTAAAGATGATGAGCATTAGATGCTAAACTTAATATGGAACAAATATATATATAAGCTAATACAATAACCAAGTAATAAATATGTAACTGATCAATGCTATACTGAATACACTAAACATGACATCATGCAATAACTAATTCTCAACTGTGGAATAAAATAGATCAAGCCACAAAAGATACAAATATACCTAGGGAAGTAAAATCCAAAATAATACATGAAAATAAAGATAGATAAGTTGAAATAAGAGATTACAAAGAAGTAAGAACCAACGCGTGTAGCAAATTCAAAGACCCCAAAAACTCATAAAAACAAACACCAACTTTTTACGGCGATCGTAAAGGGTAATCAGATCCACCTTTCAACCATTGTTTCTAAGAAAAGTTCAATATCAGCTTTTCCAAGCCCTACACTAATTGGCTTTTCCTAGCGCTACATTAAAATCACTCCCAATAGAGTTCTAGAATATATCTTGTGAACAATCCTCAAAAACTAAATAATAATGAACCTAATCTATATATTTATATTCTACTAGAAAAAGGGGTGAAATTACAAAAATACCCTTAATGAGCATTTACACTGTAAGGCCGCCCCTTAAAGCTCCAAAGCCGCCCGTGTGTATCCTTTTGGCCTTCTGTTCATTATTTGTCACTTAGAATCCTTTGGTAGGCATCAATGCAAGTCCCAAGAAATCTTCCAAACATGGAATTTCTTTATTGTATGCTCAAAATGAGTCCTCTTTGCATGTCCTTGTACCCTCAACGTGACCAAAGCTTAAGCCTTTATGTATTGGACTCAAATGATGTCATCAAGAGCTATGAGGATCATTTGGCTCATATCATGGGAGATATTGTTAACCAACATACTCCATCAAAGCTAATGGAGTCCAACCTATAACCCCAACTGGAAGGGTTCCTATACCTTTAAAAATGTAAGTACCCTGACTAACGTAGATCTACAAAATAGGTTTCCAAAAGGACTAAGATATCAAGTCTAGTTTAATGGATGACCCTTTAGAACCTAGAGTGGTGTCATAGTTTTGGGACTTAGGGATTTCTACCAAAGGTATCAACCTTAATAATGAGTGAGCCTTCATTTCTTAATTAACTCGGTGCTAAGTACTACTTCTAATTGAATTATACTAACAACCTAATAAGCTCAATAGTACTAAATTCTATGATAAAAGTGATAGACCCTTTAAATGAAACAATCCTAAAATATGCGAAAATAAGGACTGGACATTAAATAATCAGTGGATGAGAAACTAAGTCATCTTGTATTCATAATTTTCATCTTTACAGAATGCTATTATTCATGACAGTTTTTATAAATTTAATGGAATATGAAATTACATACTACACATAAAAAATTATGAATTTAGCAATATTAGAGAGTTTATAATGATAAATATATAAGGAACTGAAATTCTGTGGAAAATATCTATTCATTGATTAATTACAATAATGAACTGAAGATAAAGTAAGTCATAGTTTTCATGGAAACCCTCACCTCTGAAGAATGAATTATCTTAAGAATTTTTGTTCACTAAGGGACTCAATGAATACCCATTGATGAAATCCCATATACCGTAGAGTGGAAACCATGACAAGTCCTTTAAATTTTAAGCCTGGAGATAATGAACCCTTGTTATTGCTTTGGGAGAAAAAAATCACCTTTATGCTCTGAATTTTCTAACTGTTGATTGAATTTTAAGGTAATAAGGGGTTTGGGGTTGGTAAATTAACTTATCCCTCTTTTCACAAGTTAAAAGACATAGTTTTAGTATCAAAAGTGTGATAAAAGACCAAACAACTCATTTAAAATCATCTAAAAAGCTATTGGTACCAGTCCAAATGACTCACCTAACGACCCATAGGGTTTGGAAATAAGTCATCACCTAAGAGTCACTAATAATTCAATTTACACTTACCTCTATCGTCCTAGTGAGTCAGGGTACGACTCATAGGATCACTGAATGACTCATAGGGTCTGAGTTATCACTTCTAACACCTTTTACAGTGCTTCAGCAAAATGGCTATAAGTTCTTACTCTGTTACCTGATTTATAATTGGTTTGTGAAGTTAGAAATATAATTCAAATAAATATAATTTGGTGGTTATTAGACAACCAAAATCATTAAATACTAGGAGATATATTTGTTTAAACTTGACCAAATAAGAATCTTACAGTAAAACTTAGTCTCAAAAAGGAGTTTTTAACTACACTTTGGGTTAGGGACTCCTTATAATCTTAAATCTCATTGAATACTTATGTCATGATTATGTAATTGTTCTTGGTACTGTACATATTAATAAATTTTTGAATAAATTATTTTAAAATAATTATTGGATGGAATATATACCATATGAGTCCACGATGGCTCATAGATGGATGGTGGATGAGACGACTCATAGGATCCACTCATATTCATTGGAAGGAATTACAATCTCAAGGAATTTTTAGATAAAACTCAAGTTGATTCACCCAAAGAGTCATTGCCTTTGACGAAGACTCATTTCCTGAGTTATTCTATAGAGAATTGTTTGGATCACTGACTAGTATTCTATGTAAATTCTAATGTGGAGTCTTAGGAACAGTTGGGGTGTTATACGATAGCTCTTTGAGGTTAAATCAAGAGGATGGGTATCTTGTAGTTAGTTCAAGGAAATTGCCCGATGTTTAGTTATGCTATAATCTACCTTTTTATTATTCAATAAGATTAATCGTAGTATAAATCATATGTGGGGATTGGCTTTTAAGATAGACTTAATATTATCTTAGTCTTTTGATTTTTTTTGACCTCGTTTGGGGAAATATTAAAATAAATCATTAGTGTGTACCTTAGTTAAGTATACCTGTTATAGCGATATGACAAAGCGAGGGATATTGTATATTTCTTTGATGATGGGATTAGGCTACCAACCTTTAGTGTAGAGTAGGGATAGTATTTTTTAATAGGATTAGTATGTCTTGTTTAGTTGCTATTTACCATATTGGGTACCCTTGATTATTCACTTTTCCTATTGACATATACATATGTTGTTATATACATTGGTGGGCTTGAGGCCTTGGATACGAATCCACTAGACATCAGTTTAGCATTCTTTTCTCTTGAGGAGTGGTGGTTTATACTTATGGATACTTGGGTGATTATGCTTTTGTTGTGTGTATAATGGTAATTGTATGCATATGAACTTAACATGTGCACTCACATATATTTTGGTATGATTGCAAAGAAAGATATTAATTTTTACTAAAAGGGATTATTTTCATTTTCCACTGATAAACTATTTTTCAAATGGAAAGCTTACCACCCTTATTGTTGGATGATGACTTTTAAAATGAATATGAACTATTTATCATCTGGTTTAAGTATAGGCACTGGCTATATTTACACCTTATTATGGTTTTTCTCTATCATTTTCAGGGAAATTTGAATTTTGGACACTCTTTTCGACTTTGACATGGATTTTGGAGAGATTTTACCAATGCATAGGTTTCTAAGATAATGGATCATTTTAGTCCCGATATAAGTTTGGGAACCTATCATATTTATGATTATTCAAATGATTTCTTGGAAGTTATAGTTTAGGATCGAGTAGGGTATACAGATATCTTGAGTTTTCTATGAGTCCCTTCACTTATCATCCATAGTGTCAAAGGAATGGTATTTCCCATGGGTCCTACCTTTGTAACCCACATGTCTAGAAGAGGTGCATACATTATAGGTATATGTGGCACTAATATTATATTTCCTATTGCGCTCATCTATTCATACTTACTATCATTGCCAGTACAATTATTGTTTTGTATCTATCGTGCTTATAGTGGTCAATTGGGTTATGTTTGCTAGTTATACCTGCCATGTTTATATAGGTCGTCTAGGTTTTGTCTTTTTTTGTTTAACTTTACGGCTTATGGATTCTTAGTTATGTTATTGTTTGATTATTACTACTTAGTTTATAATAGGTTATTCCTGATTTGTACTCGCGGTCTAGGTATATCTTGTGGACCCTCTTTTTAGTGTTTCCAACTCTACTGTTTTATTATCTTGTTGTTTCTCATACTTAGGATAGACATTTTGAGTATACTGTGCTTGAAATTCTTCCCTAAAGTGACTTTTTTGTGTTAGACTATTAGTCTAATTTCTATAAGTAAAATTTTCTTCTGGTTACCTAGTTTTTATATCATTTTTCCCATGATATGTACATTTTTCTTAATCTCTTTTAATGTTATATATACCTTCATTATGTTGAGAGCTCATTCGTCCTAAACCTATTGGGTCTCTTACAATTTAGTACTCATACTTCACTTCTACATCTTATTACTTGAAGTAGTTCCTAGTATGAGTTATCACTATTGACATGTTCTTCGGTCAGAGCCATCTTAAATTGGAGGGTTGGAGTGAGCTTCTGTTGTTCGGATTTATTCATTTTCCCTCTATTTAACTTGACTAGTTTTTAGTTTATATTTAAGAGCCGATTATATATGTGTGGTATTATTTTAGTGCTTATGCTATGTTTAGTAGCTCCTGTACCAACTGATATCGGGTCCTCCGGTGTATTTTGTATAGTTTACTTCTTCCCTTTTTATCTATCTAGTTTATGAACCCTATTTTTCATGTTTATACTTATAATTGGCCCATCATCATAATATGTTCTCTCATTCTATTAGTCGTTACTTATTGTTCTAGGCTATAAGGTGTAATGCCCCATATTTCTCTAGCTTAGTTTAACTTTTAGTATATGAGTATTCCTATATAAAGTTTTTATATCCTTAGAATTTTCCAGTTTAAGACCTTCCAATGCATAGGAAATTCAGTCAGCTTTCCAACGATATAAAATTTGTCCAAATCTGATATCCGGGTTAAGGTTAGAGCAATTTTAGTTAAGCAATGTGCCACCCGATGCAGCACCGCATTGCAGAGCCACTTAAAATGGTTTCTAGTGAAGCTTCGTGATAATGGTACATAAGACCAATGTTCCAGTTCACAATTGTTATTTTTCAGTGAGGGACCATGATCCCACCGCGTCGCGCCAAGGTCTATTATCCCGATTGTAACTTTCCAGTGAGACTTCGCAATGGTGACGTGTTGTGCCAAGGGTCAATTTCATGCTTGTCCTTTTACACAGCTCCCAAACAAATTCTAGTGGCTCACCGCAATGCCACTGTACTGAATTGAAGCCAAATCTCGAGATTTTCAGTGATGAATTTTAATAATTTTTCTACGGTAAATTAGTATTTTTCCACGGCCCTAATCAGTCCTATACACGAAATTAAGCCCTAAAAGAGCACTAATTGCTCATTATTTCATTATTCACTCAATTTCTCTCAAGATTATGTTATTATTTCTCAAATTAATAAAACCCGAGCTTCAAGAATCAAGAACAATTCTCAAGAAATCCTTCAAGAACCTTCAAGAAGTTAATTTCTCAGGTATGTTAGGTGTTCATCTAAGAGTTTCCTTCCACCCTTGGAGTTCAAGAACCTCTTTTAAAGCTACAAGTTGATTGCTTTCTTGAATTTCATGTTGAATTTGATTGTATTCAGGTTCATGATATTATTTAGGTTTCAATCCATGATTTATTACATGTTTCATGAAATTAAAATAGCATGTGTGGTGAATTGTATGATTTATATGTTAAACCATTGAAATTACAACTGATTATTGTATCCATGATGTTGATGTGTTGACAAATTTTATGTGAAATAATCATGCTCCCCGAGTGTTTGATAAAATGCCTATGTGAATTGAATAGTTGAATCATGACATCTCATTATGTGGTCCCATTCATGTACAAGTTCACGTATACCAAGTGTTTGACAAAAGGCCTAGGTGAATGTATTGTTAACAAGTATCTATTGTTATGCCTTTCAAGATCATACCATGCTTTACTTTCCATACTTTCAAGTCCTGGGGGTATTCAATACCTGAAAATCTAGTTGATAATGTGTCCAAAATAAGTACAACATCATAATCATGGCCTTAGGCACACTTACATATTCAGAACTCATATCAATAATAGTATTTGTAAGCCATGTCATATCGCTAAGCAATAGAATATCCATGAGGTATAACATATCTTTAAGCCATAAAGCATATTTTTTATCATCTCTCATCTTGGAGGCGACTCATAGCTAGAAGGCATAACATCAATAAACTTCTCATATCTTGGAGGTATCTCATATCTAGGAGGCATAATATTAATAAACATCTCACATCTAGGAGGCATCTCATCTAAGAGGCATATCATTTCTTAGAAGGCATAATATAACACTAGGCCATAAATCATAACTATGATACGTATCACCTCTATAGGCTAAATATCACATCTATGTGGAATATCTTATCTATAGGCCAAATATCACATCTATGAGTTATATCCTCTCTATAGGCAAAATATCACATCTATGACTGTATCATGGCCATGAGCCATTAATCATTCATCAACGAAATACCATCATGACTCACCAAGTCGCGACAAAACCTTACACTAAAGGCTTACTAGTCTAGACTATACCTAACAACCATAAATAAGTCTGCATGGGCTAACACATGTCATGGCCTAAGGTGGGCTGGAAGAACCTACTTCTAATCCGCGAATTCCATATTTAGGTAATTTATAGCCAGACTAGGCTATGATATCTAAATTAACTTCTTGATGGTAAATAAGCAATAATTAAGTCTAATCTAGGTATCCCGTCTATAAACATGAGCAATTTATCAACTCTACCTAAATTACGGTTTAAAGATCACTAGAATAGTCAAAATAAGGTTAATAATACTAACCATGATTCTAATAATTAAACCACATCCAAAACCTTGCATTATATCATATCCACTCTACGAATTATTTCATTCTATGGAGGAGGCAATAGGATTCTTAAAGTGTAATAAGCATTTCACCTTACGGGTAAAAACCCTCATCTGATCCCCAAACTTTATAATCAAGACTAGTACATTCTACCCATAATCAATCCTAACATTCACATCCACATGTAATATATAGAATGCCTCATCTTATGAAGAACAGTATAACGAAGCCAACCTCAAAGCAAAATTTCAAATCCTTACATCGTTCTCTAAATGTCAGTCTTCACTTCAAAATCCCAAAATACCATCATTATATCAAAATCATAATCTTCTCAACAATACGAGAATAATGATACCCTTATTACACCACTGTGCTTCAGAAGAAAAAATTACATCAAAAACCCCATGTGCGTCCTACATACAGAAATCATGCTTTTCAAGGCCAACCCATTATTCATACATGATCAAGGAATCATAATCCTGAAGAATCGGTAAAAACCAAGCAAAGTTGGGGCTAAAATCAAGCCCTCATGCTATTGGGGTTTTGGTCAAGAAGTAATTAAAATTTACCAATAAAAGGGTTGAATCTTACCTTAATTCGGATGATAATCACGAAAATAGATGATAAAAAAGCTTTCCAATCACCAACAAGACTTAATTTTTAGTTAGCACAATCATTAGGGATTTTTCTCTCAAGGTATGGATGAAGAATGGACTAATTCGCGACCTAAGGGTTCTATATATACCCCTTCCGAGAAATCAGGTGTTGCAATCGCACATCTAGGTGTGCAATCGCATTCCCAGGTATCAGGAGCAAGTATGGAGATCAACACGGCCCTTGTGTGATCGCACTACCATCTTTACACACACTAGAGAGATCACCACCCAAGAGGTGCGATTGCAAAGGTTCCAGTTATTATCTAAAATTTGGAAAAATTTCCATTTTTCTGCCAAGGCCCAGAGATTTATTCAAAATCCGATATACACAAATGAACTATGTAACCATATCAAATTTGACATTCTAGACGTAATGGCGAAGTCAACTATTCCATCCGATGTCATTTTAACCAAATGTGGTTCCCACACCAATATTTCTAAGTTTCAACTTTTCAACCAATAGGTCGAAATGAGCTCGGGTGCATCGAGACCCAAACCAAAGGTCTACCTACCTTAAAATTGATATTCCAGAGTTGATGGTACCATTTAAATTTGCATCCGAGATTGTTTTACTGAATGTTTTGCTTAGTGGCAATTTGGAACCAACGAAGACTTCTAAATAAAAATTTGCTCTAAAAATCAAACGAACTGCTCAATAACTTAAAGGTTAGTCTCAGCAAGTTATAAATGACTTGGGGCAGTTATGGGAAGGCTTAAAATGCTAAAAATGCATCCAAATCAAGGAAATCACCTAGAGAGTCATTACAATATCTACTATATAAAGGACTTTCGTCCGAGAATTTCAATGGATAGAAAGATCTCAAAAGCTCAAAAGGAGGAGGTAATGGGCTTGCATGCTTCAAGAAAGACCTCTTAGATAACCTCTAAGAAGAGATAACACTAACAAGGGATTTTTCCATAGGTATCCCTTTTTCATCCAACTCTCCCACTTCACTTCCAAACAACTAAAACTTAACTTCAACAACTAACTAGCCTCCAACTGAACAGTTTAAGGTTGATGCACAAAGATCTGAACTACAACATCTCGATACAAGTATAGTCCATTAAAGGCTTATCAGATCCCAAAACAAACGCAATACATGAGTCATACTACTGACTCAAAATAAAAAATATAAACTTATTTTACCATTCTGCACCTACTGTTCACTCAACACCAAGAGGAAAATCACCTGAGTGCTATCTGAATAATCTCATCACAGACAACTCGAAGAACTGAAGATGATCCATTGAAAGAACATATAGAAAACATAAGAATAAGCCTATAAGGCTCATCTGGGCACACAAATGGAGAAAATCAAGGAATACAATCCATGACAATACTACAACTAGTCTGGATGGTAATAAAACTAAAATCTAGAAGATCAAGACATAACTTCTCATTACTGTACTATCCGTTCTAGGGTGTCCCATCAACCAAGAATGAAACCATACTGAATCCAACTCAAGATATTACTCCTACAAAGTATATCATCCAAAAATTCCCAAAGAAAATTGAAGACCCATGGCCAAAGCTGAAGGAACTAATACAAAATCCATTACTTATCATCTGAAGACATATCAACTATAATCCATCCGAACTCGAGAAGACCAAATAGGTAACCACGAAGTAGGGTCAACCATCCTATAAATGATATCCAAAGTGAGACAAATATGAAACAATGGATGAACTCAAGCTTACAACTCTAAGCGGAAATCTCAACACTAAGGTTGAATTGCTCGATCTGAACTACCCAAACCAAACCTAAAGATCGGTAAGTATTCATACTTCAAATCTATCATAACTTTAAAATTAATATTCCAAGGCATCAAGACAAGAACAGAGTCAATAGGTCTATATTGATTTTGACTACTCAATTCTACTTTATTATCCAAATATGACATATCAAAGCTAAATCATACTAAACTAAAATTTAGACATAGCTGAAGAACAAAATCACCATAGGGATAAACTATCAACTGAAAATGCAGACAACTAACTCTATATCATCTAGAGGGCATAAAATGTAGCCACAGAACATAAATCACGACAAAGGATAAATCATCGACTGAAAATGTAAATAACCCACTCTATATCTGCTAGAAAGGATGAACCACCAAAACATACTCAGGGATGCATAAAGGCCACAAACCATACTAGTAATGGCAAAAACTTTAGAAACTCAAAGAAATGTAACTTAAGCCAGAAACTAACAAATCCAACACTCTATCTCAGTAAAGAATAGTCATAGGTATATATCATCGAGGAGAAACACTCCACCAAGCTTCATTATGACAAACTCTGAAATGGGGATTTTATAAATCTACCCATATAGGATGATCATAACTCAATCAATCCATGAATTACATTATCAAGGAAGAATACACCAATCTCGACACCAATGCCAAGGTCAAGACCACTTCCATCAAATAAACCAAGCAACTCAATATGGAGAACTTTCAATTTACCAAATGAGGAAACAATCAGAGGAAAGACCACTTGACTCTAACTCTCTAACCTCATTCTAGACAAGAACTACCTCACAATAGTAAAAGAGTATCCAATCTTCATACCAATGACAAAGGAAAACTATAACTAGGAGACCAACCCAACCAATCTCAAAGAAGAATCTAGGACCTTATGATATCAATATCAAAATACTATTAGGCTATGAAATAACTACAAGAGAAAAATGGATCAAAAGTTGGTCAAGCTAAAAAATGGGCTATATATAAGGGATGGACGATGAAAAAACTTTGCAACTCAGAAGGCAAGTTTAAGAATCTCAAACTCAAGAATAAGCTATATAACTAAATTTCCAACTCCAGGACTCTATAGAACTATAGAAGACCAACTTACCCATGATACCACAATCTATCCTACAATCAATCTAGCAAAACCAATGTAAACGGAAAACAACCAATCTTCCCTAGTTATAGGAAGAAATTAATTCATCGAGATATTATTGCTCAAGAAACTAAATAAGAACCATAAAAAATAGAATTCTATCTAGATAACATTAGACTATACAACTACCCAAAAAGGATTAATTACATGAAATGATATCAATAACAATAGTAATATAATTATCCAAATTATGAATAGGCGGTACCAAAATGAAAATCAATAGCAAGTACCACTCAAAGACCATACTAAGGCCAATGTGCCATAATGAATGGGACTCAAACACAAATGCTACACCTATAGGGAGAAATATCAATACAGATCTACTACATCAACTATAAAAAGAAAAAAACCTTAGGGGTAGTCATATAATTATGAATTCAATAACAAGGCACACAATAACCAATCTGAACTCATTAAGAAATATAATCATCAATTGGTATGAAAACCTCAATACACATAAATGAAAAATGGTAGATGCGGGACATAAAAATACACTTATCATAGTGAAATCTACAATCACATAACTTACAAATCTAAGAATGAATATATCTGAATGGATCCAAACTCAGAACGATCAACTAAATTATCAACTGAGGTACCAGGCATAATATCTTTAACTGAATAAGCTGAAAGACTGAAAATCGAACATCAGGGACACTCTCTAGACCCGTAATTTATATCTCTATAGTTGTAATAACTTTTAAAGTTCTAACCTTTGTGAGGACTAAGCCCAAATAGCTATCCAACTGATGCCAAGAATACCCTATACTATAATGTCCATCTTTCCCATAATCATAGCATATCTCAGGAATAATAGGCTAGTAGGAAATATATGCTAACTATGTCTGATCATTAACTTGCATCTGGGCACCATTTAAATAAAAGCCACATCTCTCCATAACTAAGACAAGCTTCTGGAATACTTCAAGGTACTGCTCTCATAATCTATAATGGCTTTCATGGCTTAAAGACCTATACCGAAAATTCTACTAGGTGTGATAGAAACTCTGCCCGCTACAACCATTATGACTAATCCAAGAACCACTCATAGTATGAAATATTCTCTAGGTAGAGGTTGTAGGCTATAAGTAAAGTCGACCTTTATCAGAAGGACCCTCGTTCCCTGATAAAATACCAATAGCACTATATTGATGTCATGACCTATAGTCGCCACTTTCATAAGTCTCAATACATGCTCTTTCTATGGCCCTCGCATAACCCACATCTTTAGAGAAGGAATACCTAACTAAAATTAAGTGCTCTAATGCCAAATAGAGTGGCAATACTAAACCTCTAATAAATGTATGCATCACATCTAACTCAAAAGAATATAGCATAAGAAAATGTCCGACCTAAACTAGAAATCCAATCTAATACTTCAAAACTGGTAAGAACCATGATGAATACCAACAAATCTAACACTGGACTGAGAATAACTCAATGACTCAAATATAACCTATATTTGTATGAGATTTGCCATATGACTCAAGATCCACAATGTTGAACCTCAAAGGGTTGAAGAAGTCACAAGCTCTACTGTATCCCGAGATGGTACTAAATCCTTTGGCTAATACTAAAGTTCTTTGATATCCATCCTTGACTCTCTGGTCCAACGCTGTACTGAAGCTCAAAAAACATGTGTCAAAGTCTCATCCATATTAATCGACTATCTTTTAAAGTTTATTAGTGATAAAATAGATTCAAAGAATATGCTTGAGTCTCATAGCAATACGAACACATGATAAGGAGTAAAGAACTAAATTTCCTAAGAATATCCCTAGAGCCTCTCGAAGATAGGTTATAGACTACTTTGTACATATGTACAAGACTCTACTAAACACTTAGCTCTTTTACTAATACACTGATGAAATAGGCCCTGATACTAATTTTTCATGACCCAAGTTCTCAAGTCATAATGGTGCCCACTATAACCCACTAGTAGACAAGCTAAACATGTAGTCTAGAATGGCTAGTAATGAACTACACAAAGAGATAAAGTAAAGAATAAAGAACAATGTAATAAGAGATCAAATACATAATATAGTCTCAAAATCTAGTTGTATCAGCACAAAAGCTTCAAAAAAAATAAGGGTACAAAAATCATAGAGGGAGATAAGTAATACTCTGAGTGTCAAGAACTCACTTAAAGTCTCCAAACCATGTCCACTTATCACGATGTACACATCAACATTGTAACCCGTACTATGATCTGTAGGCTGCAAAAATAAAGTATGAGTACCAAACACGTGTTACTCAGTAGGCAACTTCTAATTAAGCTCCACAGATAATGCAAAAACATACAACATATAGATATAATGGAACTATACCCAAGTGTGCAGATACCATATCCTATTTATGTCCAAGTGACTAACATAATAAGGCTAAGAAAGTATTATGGATAAGATATCCTATTCCGGCCATACTCAGGAATCTCAACACTATACCATATGTACCTGGTAAATATACAAATAAAGGGTTAAATAAGGATATATAAAAATATACAAGGCTAAAGAATAAATATACAATCTGAATAAATAAAGAAAGGGTTATACGATAGTACCATATATATATATATATATAAGGTCAACTCAAAGTATAGCTTACATAATCAGACTCATGCATCATACTAAAATCGTAAGATAGAATAGGCCAAAATCATACCTCAAATATCGATAAAGAATCAATAACAAATCTATCATAAACTAGCCATAATAATAATAATAACAATATAAATGACAATGCGAGTAACCAACTAGTCCGGACAACCAATACCTAGTCGAGCCTTTCACGTACCCCAACTACCCTAGGCTCAAAATGTTCAATCAACATACAACACATCATAAGGCATAGTTATCACCCATACCTATAAAATCCCCCCATATAGGCTGTTAGATATAAGCACATACAGGTGATAGGCAATGTATATGCAAGGATGAATGCAACAAAATCCATAATACCATAACCAATCTAAGTATAATAATATAATCATCATAACCATCACCATAATAAACATCACTATCATAACTATCATCATTGTCTTAATCATCCTTCGATATTGCCTGATATATAATTGACATACATAAGGCTAGCCAAATATAAATTGGTAGATGTACACAAAGGCACATCAATATAATCATAGATCTTCCTTGCAGAATATACCATCATAATCATCCAATATTTGTTTAGGTATTAATATCATCATCATAATATCCTCTGTTCCTATTGGGTATCAATATATTACCTTAATGTTCTCAGACCTTGCCGGGTATATAAGTAGTATCATCATAATCATAAACACTTATATATGTAACATCAATACCAAAATCTATCATTGGGTTTTATCAGAGTTTATATCATCAATACAACATCTTCCTCCTTTCCATAATGGAGAGGTATGTATATAGATATAATAGGTGCATGGACTCAACCATAGCTAAAAAGAATGTAAATATATAAATCCATTGACCAAAGTAAACTTTAGGTTTAAATCCTTCTAAATGTATTGAAAAGGATGGAATCTCTCTTAGTTGGAGTAATTAGTCATATCAAATCGTAGACTGGAATCTGTCTTGGTAAAATCTTTAAAACATAACTTTTAATCACTTACACATAAGTTATTCATTTAGAAAGGTAGTTATTGATATAAAAAAATTATTTTTAAGGTGAAAAGTGGGTTTTAACCCTTATTTAGGAAAAATAGTAATAAATCATATTTTTCTAGAACCACATTATTTACCATTTTAATGGTCATGAATGTATCAAATCTATTCATGCGATCTATAGTATTCAAAAAATGGAACCATAAGTATCATTATATACACACACACACGCATATATATATAAATATAATATTCATGAACTACAACCGCATCCTAAGCAAGCATAAAAACTTCCTAAAAGACCCAACGATATGATATCACGGCCTTTGGCCTAATAATGTGTCTGAAATAATTACAACATCATGATCATGGACTTAGGACCGAACTCATATCAATAATCATATTTGTAATCCATCTTATATTTTTAATCCATAGCATTACTTGGAGGCATATCTATAATCCATAAAGCATATTTGAAATTATCTCTCATCTAGGAGGCAACTTATATGTTGGAGGCATAATATCAATAAACATCTCACATCTAGGAGGCATAATATTAATAAACATCTCACAGCTAGGAGGCATCTATTCTAGGAGGAATCTCATAACTACAACGTTTAATATAACACTAGGCCAAAAATCATAATTATGAGACATATCATTTCTATAAAACAAATATCACATCTATGAGTAATATCCTTTTTATAGGCCAAATATCACATCTACGACTATATCATAACTATGTTCCATTAATAATTTTCTTGGGAAATACCATCATGACTCACCAAGTCGCGAAGTAACCTAAAACTAAAGTCTTAATAGTCTCAACTATACTTAACAACCGCAAATAAGTCTACATGGGGTAATGCAAGTCTTGGCCTAAGGTAGGCCAAAAGAACTCACTTCTAATCCTCGAATTCCATATTTAGACAATTTATACCCCAGACTAGGCTAAGATATATAAATTCACTTATTGATGGTACATAAGCCATAATTAAAACTAAGATAGGAATCCCACCTAGAAACATGAGCAGTTTAGTCAACTCTGCCTAAATTACGGTTTAAAGATCACTACAATAGTTCAAATAAGGTTAATCATCCTAACAATGCTTCTAATTCTTAAACCAAATCCCAAGCCTAGCATTATATCATATCAAATCCACAAATTAGTTCAATCTTAGGAGGAGGCAATAGGATTCCAAAAATGTAATAATCATTTAACCTTAAGGCTCAAAACCTTTATCTAATCCCCAAACATAATAATAATGAATAGTTCATTCTACCTATAATCAATCTTAACATTTATATCCACACTAAATCTATAACACTCATCATCATATAAAAAGAGTAGATAGAAACCTATCTTGAAGACAAACCACAAATCCTTAAATCATTCACTAAAGGTCTGTCTTAACTTCACGATCCTAAAATATCATCAGGATATCAAAATCATAATCTACTCATCAATATGTGAATAATGATATCAATATTGCACCATTATGCTTTAGTTCCAACAACGACATTAAAAACCCTATATGGGCCCCACTTATAAAAATCACACTTTTCGAGGTCAACCCAGCACTCATACATGATAAAGTAATCATAACCTCAAGAATGGGTGAAAACCAAGCTATATCAGAGATAATATCAAGCCATCAATCTATTGGGTTTTTTGTAAAGAAATAATTAAAATTTACCAAGAAAAGAGTAGAATCTTACCTTAATTAGGATGATAATTTTGAAAATAGATGTTAACAAGCATTCCTATCACCAAGAATAATCAATTTTGAGTTATCACACTCATTAGGGCCTTTGCTCTCAAGGTATAGATAAAAAATAGGCTAATTGGTGACCTAAGTGGCCTTTTTATAAACCTCCAGGTGTGCAGTTGCACACCCTGGCATTAGGAGCAGGTGGGGAAATCACCAAAACCCTTTGTGTGATCATACTATTCTCTCTTCATACACTGGTTTGATCGCCACCCAAGAGGTATGATCGAAGAGGTACCGGTTATCAGCTAAAATAAGGAAAAATTACAAGTTTTTACCAAAGCCTCAGGATTTATTCAAAATTCGTTATATGTAAATAAGCTATGTAACCATAACAAATTCAACATTCTAAATAAAATGGAGAAGTCACATTTTCTATAAAAGGTTGTTTCGACCAAGTATGGTCCCACACCTATATTTCAAATTTTTCAACTCTCCGACCAATAGGTCAAAATGAGCTCTGGTGCATTGGGACTAAACCAAGGGTCCACCTAGCCTAAAATCAATATTATGGAGCCGCTTATGCAGGCAGAATTTGCATTCAAGATTATTTTAAAAAAGTTTTCACTCATTGACTATTTGGAACTAAGGAATACTTATAAATAGGGAATTGGCTCTAAAAACCAAAAGAACTATCCAATAATTGAATTGTCAGTCCCAGTAAGTCATAAATGACTTGGGGAAGCTATGTAAGGATAAAAATGTTAGAAATACACAGAAATCAATGAAATGGACTAAAGAGTCATTACATAACCCTAGTTAGGTTTTTAACCACTCATGTTTGCAAGAACACCCATAGAATTCATGAAAGAAAGCAAGGGAATGCTCTTATAATAAATTAAGAATAAAAACTAGAATCTTGAATTAATGTCTAATCATACAAACCAAGAAGAACAATTCCAAGATCAAAATTGAATCTTATAACTCAATATAATGTTTTAAGTATAAAGAGTGTGTAAACTAATAACAATTCATCAATGGGGGTATTTATAGGATGCATCAAAACCCTAAAAATCCAAACCAAAACATAATAGAAAAATCTAGGTTGGCACCTACCTAAGAACCCACTTACGGGCCATAGGTACTATCTACAAACACTAAGTGGATCTATAGATAGCCGAGAAATCAACATCTTTTAGATCATCAAGCAATGCGTGTACTAAGAGGGTCGTAGCTTACACCCCGTAGGTGGCCTTCGTAAGTGTCAGACCCAAACTTCAAAATTTTAGAATTTTCCTCAGTGAACTATGAAGGATATAAGTCCCACTTATGGCCCATAAGTGGGTCCATAAGTAACACTTATGGACAATCTCCATAGGCTCAACATACCCACAATATTTTTTCGGGTCATCAAATGCTAGTAATACTAAAAAAAGAGGGATTAAAATCTATTTCTTCTTGCTCTATCTCTGTTGAGTAGTGCTCACTGCTCATCTTATTCTCTCAGTTTTTCCTCTTGAATTGCATATTGGGAAACTTATCTTCTCACATTCTCTTCAGCTAGTATTAAAGTAGTGGTTTGCAAGACTTTTCTTGAACACTATACGGAGGTAGAGGAATTAGATTAGGGTCATCATGAACCCCATGATCAATTTAGGTTGAAATCAACATGAGATGAATAGTAGTACTATTTTTCCCTTTACTTCCTAATTTCACAGACTTATTGTTCTTGTCAAACTATTTCAATGTCTTGCATGCAGAAAAATCAAACAAGTTATGTATCACCTATCGTCTTTTGAACACCTTTAGTGCATTTCACTCATTACCTTTTGAGTCTCAGAGTGTCAAATTACTAACCCATTCCCTTTATCCCAGGTTAACTATCTCTATTTGGGTGTCTAGTTATTGAGATGTTGAGTTATAACTTCAAATTATTACTTTGATCTTTGTTACAACATCACAATAAATGCAAGAACATCAATCAAGAAAGACTTTGCACTTTCTCTACTAAGTAATTCCATTAGGGTTCTATAACCATAGTTAGGAGGTTTAAGTGCTTATGTTTGCAAGAAAACCTATAGAATTCATGAAAGAAATCATAGAAACACTTTTATAATAAATTAAGAATAAAAACCAGAATTTTAAATTAATACCAATCATATAAACGAAGAACAGGAATTCAAAGATCAAAATTAAATCTTAGAACTAAATATAATATTGTAATAATAAAGAGTGTGTAAACTAATTACAATACATCAATGGGGTGTTTATAAAATACATTAGAACCCTAAAAATCCTAACCAAAAAAAAATAGTAAAATCTAGGTCAGCACCTACCTACGGACCCACTCTTGGGCCTTAGGTACTACCTATGGACACTAGGTGGGTCCGTAGGTCTTAGAGAATTCAGCAACTTTCATTTCATACATCAATGGTGGTACTTACAAGGATAGTAAGTGCCACTTAATCCCCATAGGTGGTCTTCTTACATCTCAAACCAAAACTTGAGACTTTCAAAATCTTTATCTGTCACCTTTAGAGGCACTTACAAAGGATATAAGTCCCACTTATGTCCTGCAAGTATGTTTGTAAGGGGGTGTCTCTGGAACACTTCACTCTTTTTCTTCTCTTTTGTACCTAACTTTTTTTACTTGTAAAACATACACAAAAATATATCACGTTTAATAAAAATGACCTAAGTACTTGAATAATATCCATTTTTTATCATTGAATTTGCCATGAAGCCATGGTACAACAAACTCCAATAGGTATGTCTCCATAGCAACTAGTATGCAAACAACCTTGTCACTTACCTGTAGAACTTGATCAAAAAGTCTTGTGGGTGCTTAAAAAATTGAATTTTCACCAGAAAAAGGTGATTGATATGAGGTTTGACCAATTGAATAAACTTGATAAATTCTGACTTCGTGTTTATGAGAGAGCTAATTTTTACAAAGAGAAAATGAAGTTATACCATGACAAGTGGATTGAAATGAGTCAATTCTAAGTTGGTGGTGTCGTACTATTGTTAACCTCAAGGTTTAATCTTTTCTTAGGTAAGTTGAAATCCAAGCGGTCCGGTCCCTTCAAGGTGACTCATGTTTATTCATTCGGGATGGTGGAATTGAAAAACAAAAAAGAAAATTTATACAAGGTGAATGTCCAAAGAGTCAAAAATATGTTGGTCTACAAAGAAAAAAGCAAAATTGGAGGCATTGGTATATCTTAACTAAGTTTTAGTTAAGATACTAGAGTCATCCTATGACGTTAAATGAGGTGCTAGTGGAAGGAAGCCTATGATGCATTGTAAACTAATATTAGTGTAGGTTTTTATTATTAAGTATGGTTAATGTCTGTGCTATGTTTGTAGGGAAATATAGCATAGGTGAAGTTGGAAATAATTTGTAGTTGAGGATTTATTTGATGAACCGTCAGTAGACTTAAGGACCTTCTGAAGAAGTCATTAAAATAGTAAAAAAAATGACTCATTCTAGTTAAGGCCTAATAGGTTCAATTTTTAATTGTCAAAGATACAATGGACCATCAAATTAACCATCATAATAATGAAAAGATTATGCTATAATCATTAAGGATGATAGTTGGACTAATATGTCATCACTATCTTGATGGGTTGCCTACCTATTCATTAAAGCCAACTTGACTAAGGTATGTTCTTTGTACACTTGCTAGTTTATCGGACAAATTATTTCTTTTTTGTAGCCAGTCTAGAGGACCATCCTAAGTATTGAATTTCCTTAATTCATACAAATTGACTCAACCCAACTAAAATAAATACCGAATCGAAAAACTAGGGCATTTAAAAAACCCTATTTCAAATTAAATGTCTTTGTTCATATTTTCTCTCCTCAAACTTACGTTCTAAACTCCCATAACTCTAAATCCCACTACTAACGTCCATAACCCATAAATCCATCCTAAAATCCATTTTAATACTTGAGAAATCATCTCAAACAGAAAGATTCATCACAAATTCCAAAAAATCAAAGGCTCTTCCATCTTTTCTTTATATGTATATATTGCAGAGTGAGTTAACACTGCGTTTGAAGTATTCTTATTTTACTGCTCAAGATATTCACATATTGGTTCAATTTTTACTTATTTCTTTAGTTTACAGTTACCAAACAATGGAAATGTGTAAGACAGTAGTTTTGTTGTGTTGATTTTTTCTTAGTGAAGTATGACACTCATAGGTGAAGTTTGAGTAACCCAAAAGGGGTAAATATATGGTGTGAATGAGTTCAAAATATGGGGAGTCCCTTATAATGATTGAAGAATGTTAAAGTAAATTAGGTTTCCCACCAAGTGTTTGGTAAAATACCAAAGAATTGTTTGAAAAAAGTGTTAAGCTTTATGGCTTAAGTGATGAACCGTCAAGCTATTGATGGTCAACCAAGCTACACTTCACCATGAAGATTAAAGTGATCAAGTAAGGTTCAGGTCTAATGGTTCCACTAGAAAACTGTCAAGATTTTGAATAACCTCCATAGAAACCATTGTAAGGACAAAATTTTTAGGTAGAAATTATAGATTTTTGGAAGTTAAAGTGATGAGCCATCACTTTCGTTTTAAACTATAAGCCTAACCCATCAAGGACAACTAGTTTCAAATGCAAATATTTTTGACTGGATACATGACATCATGTTATGTATAATTATTTCCCTTTTTAGATACTATGACTACTAAATTTTCACCAAGTATCGGGGAGCAAGACAAAGATTGGGAAGAGATGTATTGCTCTCAAATTTAGAGATGAACTTGAAAAACGATAGAGAAAGATGAGGCCCTTAACTATATTACCAAATAGAGTAAAAAAAGGTGAAATCATAACTCCTAATATGATAAGAAGTATGGCTCATCAAGTAAGGATTTTAACAGTGAGGGTGATCTTAGGTGGATTTATGCACCTAAGACTTGTTATCTGACCATAATTGGTATTGTTTTAAGGTTATACTGTGTTATTAATGAGTAAATATTTGTATAATTTAGCATATAAGTGTTAATATACTTGTTGTAATGTTTAAGGTGGGTTTCAAATAAGTCTGGAATCAATTTGGTCACTTAGAGTTTAGATGAGGAAACTAGAATTACTACCTTGAACTATGTGTTTTTCTAGTTGTTCTCGATGGAATATTGTGAGTGTAATGAATTAATAATGAAATGGAATAACTTGTTTATTGTTTTTAAGGTTCAATTGAAACAATCTGTAATACCCCACGATTTTTCCTAGCCTATATTTGTCCCTAGAGTGTTAAGGAATAGCTTTCAAAAAAAAATATACTATTTATTAGGTGTGGAATTACAAAGATTTGGACTTTCTATTATGTAGGAAATTGAATTATCTTTCTAGCGATATAAGATTCACCAAATTCGATAACCGGGTAAGAAGTTATGGTTATTTTAAGTTCTTGTCGCAAAACACTATCGTCTGGATCCTTAGAGCGTTGCGGATCAGTTTAAATTTCCAATTTTCCCATTCCAGTGGCCCTCCATAATATTTGTGCTTCACGTAGAGGGTCAATTTCCTATTTGTCAATTTCTAGAGGTCCATCTCGATAATAGTGTGTCACGCCATGTGCCAAAATGACATTCCAAAGGGGCACCACGATGTCTCCGAGTCGTGGAGTCTACCCAGTTTCCATTCATCAATTTCCAGTGACCCACCATGATAGTGGCGCATCGTGGTGGCCACCTAGATCGGGAAAATATACGCTTTCCAGTTTCATATAAAAATTTAAAGGGGGTATTTTGGTAAATCCCCAACCGCCAATCCATTCAAAAACAAAAGATTAATCATATTTGAGAGCACTTTATGCTTTATTCATCATTTTCTATTAAACAAAACCCTAAGACTCATACTTACTCTCCAAGAAATGAAAAATTTAATCCATCAATTCTCTAAGATATTACAATATTGAGAATCCCCAATTCAAGAACTCCAAGAAGTTATCTCCAAAACATCAATAAAGATCCAAGATTACAGTTCTAGCATCTAGATCATTCAACAAGGTATGTGGGTTTATTAACAAGGATACTCCTTTCATCCTTGTGCCTAAAACTTGTTTTAAATTCAACTTTTACTGAAGTTTATATGATTTTCCAGGAAATGGAAGTTAGAGTTTACACCTATTATTTTTGTTTACAAACTTATAAGATTTCATGGATTTAGAAGTTTAAACTACATGAATTTATTCATATTTTTATGCATTGTGCATTAATTTCCATATTTTATGATGAATTATAAGTGTTTACATTATCAAGCATCAATTTGTAGATGTTTTAACATGAGATTGTTGCATGAGTCTTTATCCCCTAATTAAGATTTCTATTTCAAGATTATTTGTGCTATAAGCACCCTCAGATAAGATTATTCTTAGATTATTGATTAAGATTTAACCTTTTGATCCTAATCTAAGATAAAGAATCCACTTTGTTCATATAACTTGAGATTTAACCATGTGCTATTTTGAAGTGGATTTCTTAAGATTTTGAGTATAAGAATGGTAGTAGTATTTAGCATCGAGATGGGTGGGTTACTATTATTTCATACCCCAGAACTATGTGCCAACGTAGGATTCAGATTATTCCTACTTCTATTGGGATGACTCATATTGTGATCACTTAAGATAAAAGTTCTATTTTGATGGCAAGGGTAGAAAAGCCCTACCTAATAGGGGCCAAACGTGGGACTCCATGGATGCTCACATGGCGTATGTTAGTTAGAAGAACCTCCCAATGAGATGTCCCCTACTCTTAAAATAGTATATTTATGTAAATCCTTAAGATAAAAGCATATGTTTTGAAAGCTATGATTTATGATTCTTAAAGTCTCGAGATGAGTATTTCCCTTACAAATTGATAAAATGATTTAGCCATTTACAGAAAGAACAGATTTTAGAACTGAATATAATGGCTCACAATATTTATATTATATGCTTTGTCGTTCATGATTCATGACCTTTAGATTTTAGATTTACTCAAGCTATGTGAGTTATTTAAATTTAGCATGCATGAATTTTATAAACTGTGATGATATTGTTTACTTATTGCATGCACCCCTATATACTCAGTAAATCCTCAAAGTATTGATCCATATATATATCTGTGTGCAATATTGTCTTATAATGTAGGTTTAGGTGCTCAGTCTTAGCAGCGTGAGTGACTCCCAAGCATCTCATTTATATCCATGCAGTTGGTGATTCCTCATAGTTCGGGGACTTAGTTATTCATACTTTCAGTTTATTAGTAGATATTTCCTTGTTCATTTCAGATAGTTTGAGTCAGCTGGGGCCTGTCCCATTGACTCTCTAGATTTAGATAGCAGAGACTCGTTGGACTACTAGACTAGTGTTCGACTTTTAAATCAGTATTTAGATTCTCAATATTGTATTACCAAGATTTGTCAAATTTCTATGCTTTAGATAAGATTTCCTAAATTATTATGTTTCCATATTCATATTTTCCCCTATTTTGAGATTTAGATTTAGTAGAAAGAAACCAGGGTAATATCAAGACTACTTGTAGTTTGGAGCACCGTGTGGTATCCCTAGAATTAGATTTTGGTATGTTACACAATCTAAGAGACAAAACACTAAGTTAAAGATCAAAAGGACCAAACTAGTACTCTTAGCTTAATTTAGTAGTTGATCGTCTTGGATTGTATGTTGTTTTAAGCTCTAATTTGTGGTATTTGATGCTATAGGATTCTTGGTGAGTTGATAATGATGATATATTGATGATACAAAAGCTATAAATTATGTAGAAACATCAGGATAAGGATTGGAAAGGATGGACAAACACATTAGAAAAGATATGACCAAAAATGAATGTTTTGGAGTCATTGGCATCCCACAGAAAATAGGCACTGCGTTAGGGCCATGACATGGACTTGGAAGAATCCTAAATGACCAATTCCAGAAACTCACCATGATTAGGGCATTACCCGGACCCTAGACACCACTGTAATGACATGGCACAACTCTAAGTCTAAATCGGCAGCTTGTGTCAAATTATAAATTGGACACTTAGTTGATATGTTTCACACCTTGGTCGACCTTGGGACTTGATGGGAGGCTGGAGAGAATTTCAATTAGGGTTTTATTATAATAATTTGGTTTGTTTTTTGATTTTAATATGTATTCATTCATTGTGATTATGGTTATGTCCATGATCGGCTAAACACTCTTTTTCAAGGTTAAGGCAAAGAACATAAGTATTATGGTTAGGAATTTATTTTGTTTTTTTGTTTACCATATTTGGTTGTTTATTATCATTGTGTAACGCCCCAAATATGGTACCTGGAATGCTACACGGTGCTTATGACCACGAAGGACCACAAGCTAACCCATGACTTATATATGTACCTGAAAACTGCATAAAATATTGTATAAATGTGGAAATAAAGGTTGTAAGGTCGTAAGGTTCAAAACTTAGACATAATATTTGTTAAAATATAACATCTGGGAGGGGTATGAAATACCCAAAATAAATGAAATAACTATCTGAACATTCTTGTATGAAAGCCTCTAAACTGTCTCAATAAGGAGTTGATAGGATATGTCCCCAACTAACTCCAACTACTGAAATAAATTAATTAATGAGATAATAAACTAATGGTCATTTCCTTAAAGGATGAGAATTCACTGCTAACTTTGACTGCAAAGACTAAAATGCTACTGATTCTGGAGCTTATGCTTCTAAACCTATGGCGTAAAATAAAATGCCATAGTTCAAATGTGTCAGTACTATTGAACGTACAGGTATGCATGTGAGGTAGGCTGAATGCAAAGGGTTCACATGTATGAACTATACTAATTGACTGGATAACATAAATGTGAGAATATATGCATAAATACATAGTAACTGTAACTGAGTTCATGATAACATGATTACTGAGTCTAAGTACTGATAAAATGAGATACTGATAGTTGTATAACTGAAATAACTTATACTGAGAGACTGTATCTAATAGTCTAGTTTCTGATGGAACTAACTGAGTTCCGTACTATTCTGAGTTGACTGTATCTGACAGTCCTAAAATTTGAAGAACTAACTAAGTTCTTCTACTGAGGCTGAATTACTGTATCTGACAGTCCTTATCTATAACTGAACCTGTGGGAAGTAGACATCTAACTGACATGCCCTAAATAATGTATTATAGCTAAGTTGAGGTCCAATATATAACCCAAATTTGAAGGGTGTAATACCGCACCACTGGTAAGGACAATTTGTGAGTAACCCTCATATAACAGTTAACTCTAGTGAAAAAGGTGGGAACCCTCATATAATAGGTTAAGCCACCTCATTTACCCTCATATAACAAGCTATGATGTCTCAACCTATGCTGGCTACGTAGTTCTGGAATGCATGGATTGCTTCTAAGAATCAAACCCTCATATAGAATGTGGATTCCCATCCCTGGGTTCGCTCAGTGCTAATTTCTACTCCCATCTGGATAGACACTAAATATAATTAACTGAACTGACTGGACTGAGTTAACTGAGTTCCATTGACTGACGGAATACTACTGAGATTACTGAGTTTTCTTGAGTCATTAGACTAACTGAATTCTATGGATCATGTCTTGACTGAGAGTATCTTGAAAATATGGCACTGATTCTAGGAACACAGCTAAATTTTTTGGGTACAAGTACCCCCCAGGACTCGATGACAAGAAACTGACAAAGCATGACTTTCTTGAATACATAACCAACATCGACAATTCATAATATAATAAGATGGGGATTTGATGAAGTACAAGTTCTATATCACCACAATGGCTACACATATATCCACAATTCATTGACTATGGCATTTCATCAAATACTTAACATACATGAACTTATACATGAATGGGGATTTCATAATATCATACTAGTATAGCACTTTTCCTTCACATAGGCATTTAATCAGACACATGGGAAGCATGCTTTGGTTATACAATCAATCACACATCTTATAATCATAGATACATCATTCAACTTTTAAATTGAAGGGTTTATCCTGAATACTAAGCAAACTATCATATATTGGGATCAACCATTGGAACATGTATTTCAAAACATGAATCAAAACCCTACAACATCATGAGCATGAATTTCAAATTTAATTTAAATCATGAACATTCATAAATACACAAATCTTGGATCTTGAAAAGAGATTCTTGAGCTTCATAGGTGAAAGGGAACCATGAATCAATACATGACATACCTTGATTGTGAGTTTCTTAAAGTCCTTGGAATTTAAGAACTTGAATCTCTTAGTTTTGTTAAAGAAGGGTTTGGATCTTGAGTTTGGGAATAGATCTTTTAGAGGAAAACCTTAATTTTTGATGTTGTAGATGAATAATGAATGCATGAGCCTCGGTCAGATATTATTAAGTATTAGAAAGGGTAGTAAAAAAACAAAAAGCCCTCTTCAAAAATGAATTAAAATAACTAAACAAAACATGAGACAATGGGTGCGATGGTCCAATGCTGGGTCGACGGTCCGCCGGTCCTAATCGTCATACCTGGGTAGAATAGGGGTTCACTGCCTCTGCTGCAGCGGTTTGGGTGATGGTCCATCGCTATATCGATGGTCTATCAGCATAAACCATCATTCTTAGGTACAAAGTGGTCTTACCACCTCTACTGTGATGGTTTGGCCGATGGTTCGTCACTAGCTCAACGGTTCGTTGGTCCTCATCGTCGTACCTGGGCAGTTCTGACTGCTTTCAGTAAAATGGCCAAAATTTTCTACCCCGATACCAAAATTGGACGAAATTGGTATCGTTGGAAAGATAATTCAATTTCTCACATGACCAAAAGTGAAAATCTTAAAAATTTTATGTATATAAAAGTGTATTCATCTTTCAAAGTAAGTTTCTAACATACTTGGGATGATTTCAAGATAGGTAGAAGTACGGGGTATTACACATTGTTATTAATTTTTTAAGACTTTTAACCCTTAGAATGCATGCATAATAATCTTTTGGAACTAGTAAAAGCAATAAGAGGATAGAACATGGGATACATATAATTGAAATATAACCTTCTAATTGAATGAAGTTATAATTTGCATTTAGGATAATAATATACCTATGTTACCTATTAGGTTCAATTAGGGGATGAAATATTAAAATATTTAAATTAGTTCTTACATCCCTTCTCAATTATGTCATTGTGGAGCTAAGTTAGATAATCAACTAGAGGATCGAAAGGCTGTAGTCAAAGTATATACCCCATGAACTAACAACCAAGATAACTAATCTAACCAATGGAGTTATATAACATAGTATTATTTTTTGTGGTGCCTTGACCCTGGTTTTCTCCACATTGATTGTTCAAACCTCTATTTTTACCGTATTGTTTAGTTTAATAATTTCAAAGATCTTATGGTTACATTTGCACTGATTTAATCTTAATAGTTAAACTAAAATTAGGTAGTTTCTCAAAACTAATCCTTGTGGGATTGATAGTTGGATTTCTTATGGCCACTATATTACTTGGGTAGACAATGCACACTTGAGTGTGCGCTTGGACACAAAGTTTTTGGCACTATTGTTGAGGATTTGTAATTTGGCAACTGTCTTAGCTTTAGCTTTTCTTTTTGATTTATTTAGTACTATTCACTTTATCTTTGCTTCTGAATTTTCAAGAATAAGTTTAGTAGATAATAAGCAAGAAAGGGATAGATAATTTGTTGAACCATACCTCGAGATCAGTGAACACTTACACCAAAGAAGAAGATAAGCAGTCCTTCTCTACCGTATACCATAAATTTATGAAAAACAAGATATTCTTGCTCCTATGGATTAGGATCCACTAGCTTGTAGAATAGTCTGCAAAGTGGCCATACCATTTACGACTAAAGTGACCTTCGCTATTGTAATGCCTCGAGTCTGTACCCCAGACGCTATACGATACTTACGATCCCAGAGGACCACAAGCTAACCCCTGACTTATATCTACTATGCATACTGAATAATAATACTATAATAAATGCAAAAAATAGGCTGAAATGCCATAAGATTCAAAATCTAAAAATTCTAATAAAGAATATCAACTGTAATAACAAGCTTGAAAATTGAATACTGTCTGAAAGTATAGTTTGAAAAGCCTTTAACTAAACTATCTAAATGTGGAGTTGATGGGACAAGCCTCCAACTAAATCCACAACTGAAATAATAAATAAAAACATATCCTCGATATGTAAGGATTCACTACTAAATCCAACATTGTTGGCTGGATCTGAATCTGTCTGTGCACGATCGAGAACTTGAGCGTCCGAACTTATCATATGAGACATCATAGCACAAAGAAGAGCATGGATCAGTACGTTGAATGTACTGGTATGCTAGATGAGGTAAGGCTTAATGCAAGGGTCCATATACATGAACAATAACTGACTGAATGATATAGAGTAACTGAATAAGAGTACATAGATATCTAAAACTACTGTAAATACTGAATATGCAATATTGTGCATATACGTGTATTTTTTAATTGAGCTTATATTAAAGCTGAGTACTAAATTTTAATACAGAATAACTAATAATCTGAGATTACTGATAACTAAATTACTGATATTGATTTACTGTATCTAACATTCTTGATTCTGTAGAACTAAATTGAGTTCTATACTGAAGACTAAAACTGAGACTGTGTGAGGTAATCATCTAACTGACATGGCCCAAAGAAGATAATATTACTGAGTTGGGGTCCAACCTGTAACCCTAGTTGGAAGGGTGTCAGTACCATGCCAAGTTTAAAGATAAGCTAAAGAGTTACCCTCATCTGGAAGGTACTCTATTGAGAATAGTGGTACCCTTAACTAGGTGGTAGAAACACCTCATCAACCCTAAACTAAAAGGTTGATGTCTCAACCTACGCTGGCTTCGTAGTTCTAGAATGCAAGGACTGCTTTTAAGGATCACACCATCTATTGGCAGGTGAGTCCCCATTCTTGGGTTCACTCGGTACTGAATCGTACTCCTAACTAAATAGACCGTGGACAGATTATTATACTAAACTGAACTAGACTGATATTGAGTTTCACTGAGTTCTATAGCTAATTGAGTTTACTAAGTTGTGTAACAGACTGAGTTCTATAACTCACTCAGTTTACTGAGTTCTGTAACTAACTGAGAGTACTACTGATCATGGCAGTACTAAGATTATATTACAACTACTGTAGCTCTAGGTAAACATCTAGATTTTTGGGTATTTAATACCCCCAAGACTCGATAACATGAGAAGTAAAGCATAGCATTATCTTGAAAAGTATAACAATGTCCACTTGTTCATAATTCATTCATAGAGATATTTAATGAACCACTTGTAGGGCATAAACTTGTACATACACTAGAATGTCATGATTTCATCATTTAATTCACATAGACATTCCATCAAACACATAGCGAGCACAACTTAATGCATATAATCATGGACAACATGTAAGCATTATAACTGCAATACCCAACTTGCTAATTCAAGTATTATAACAAGGGAATTACATAATTCAATATACATGCTATTTTAATTTTATTGAATCTATAATTAATCATGGATTGAAATTCAATTAATGTCATAAACATGAATACAATCCTATTTCAAGCATGTAAATCATGAATCAATAATCTTGCAGTTTTAAAAATGGATTCTTGGATTCTATCGGTGAAAGAAACCCATAGATAAACACCTAAAATACCTAGAAATATTAATTCTTGAAGGTTCTTGGAGGAATTCTTGAGTTTTTTCTAGATTTCTTGAACCTAGGGTTTTGCCCTTTTTAGAGGGAGCATTTTAATCTTGAGAGAAAGTGAGGAAATAATGATATAATAGGGTATTTAGGGCTTCAATCTCGTGTTTAGGCTAATTAGGGATTTTATAAATTGACCAAATGGCCCCTGAGTTAAAATCACGGAATAATAAAAATCTTAATTTTTCATGCTGGCGCGACACAGTGGAATTGGGCCAGCTCCCTGAAAATTGGACAACTGGGAACTGTATGTTTAGCGCGATGTGACACCATCATGCCGACTAACTGCATGCGAATTTACCTCTATGTATGACAAAACACTAGAAAATAAAAATTAGGAATTTGGTTAGTAGCGGGACATGGTGGTATCGCGTTGGCTTACTGAAAAATGACCATTGCCATTTGGATGGACGTGATGGGTGCCAATTCGTTACACTATTTTACAAAAATGGCTCTTACTATTCCTTTGGTATTGGATATGGGTTATATCACTAGAAAGCTGACTAAATTTGCTAAGTTATGGTAAGATATAAACTTAAAATTACTGGTATTTTGAAAAATTTATATAGAATAACTTATGTACAGAGAGTTATAATGAGCTAAGGAAATATGGGGTATTACAACTATTTGCAGACTAGCTACTTGAGGTATATTTGAACTAAAGAAGAATATGGTCCATCTTATGAACAACAATAGATAGTTATCAGGCTATCACATGATGATGTCGGCTTATAAAACTTTCTAGAGATTATGACACATTAATCCCAATCGGTGTGTCAACTAATTATATGAGGCAAACACTCTTCTCACTATTAGGGGAAATAAAGAACCAATTGAATGCAGAGCTCAAAAATTCACTCACAACATGGGATGACTTAGCCCAGAAATTCCTCATCCATTTTATTCCATCTGGCAAAACTGCAAGGCTAGGCAATGAGATTTGGAGGTTCAAGGAGAAGCCAAATAAGGATCCTTATCATGCTTGGGAGAGATTTATGTCTCTTTCATAGGATTGTTAACATAATCAACAATCGGATAAGGTATTAGCTCAAACCTTTATTGAATCTGTTGACCATAACACAAAAATATCAATAGATTCAGTTGCAGGTGGTCAAGCTCTATAGAAAACTTATAATAAGCTGTAGATTTAATTGTAGGTGGTCAAGCTCAATACTTTAGTTGCTTAATTGACAGTCATGCAAAATCAAATGATGAATCAATTGGAAAATAAGGTGTGAATCAAACTTCAACTCAATTGCATTCAGTGAAACAGACCTTAGGTTGGTGTGAGTTTCATAGAAATAGTCACCACACTGCAAACATGTGTGATGCAAATCCTAAATATGTCAATTATGTAGGTAATTCACATAATCCAACTTATGCAAATATGTATAACCAAATATAGCAGACTCAGCCAATGTATCCTTGGGGAAACAACCAACAACAACAGTTTTAGCAGCAGTAACACATTACTTATGCCAATAACATTGAAGAGACTGTAAAAAATATTTTTTCTAACCAAGAGTAGATGACTGCTAAAATAAAAAATTAACAAGTAGTTCGGAATTAGTTAGACCAATAGTTGAGGCAATTATAGTAGACACAGAATACTAGGCCTCAAGGTGGGTTTCTAAGTGATAATGACCCTCTAAAGAAAGTTATGGGTATTATTTTAAGGAGTGGTAATGAGCTTAGTGATATACCTCTAAAGAAAGTTAAGAAGGTCGATGTAGAGTAAGTTCCGCAACATATTACAAACAAAATTTCTAACAATTCGAAGAAGTCTGAGTACCTAAAAACTAAAGTTGTTTAATAAATGAATGACTGACCACCACCACCATTCTTGTAAGGATTTAAGAAAGTCATAGAGTATTTTATTTAAATAAGTTCTTTGACATGTTCAAATAACTTCACATTAATTTGCCTCTTTTAAATGCTTAGTAGGGAATGCCCAAGTATGCCAAGTACTTGAAGGATCTGGTGACTAATAAAGTGAAGCTGTAGGACATTTAGATGGTGGAATTTATAGAGGGGTGAAACTCTATGGTAATAAAAATTATTCCCAAGAAGCTTAAGGATCCATTGAGTTTCAACCTTCCCATATAGATTGGTGACGTTGAAGTGGTCCATTCCTTGAATAATTTGGGAAGAGTATAAATTTGATGCCTCTGTGTATGTTTAACACTCACGGGTTGGATGAGAAAAGACCATACTCTATGTTGCTGTAATTAGAGACCAAGACCATAGTGAAGCCTGATGGAATAATTGAGGACGTCTTCAAAAAGGTTTGTAAGTTTGTATTTTCTATTAATTTTATGGTTATAGATCTTGATGCAGATAGTAGGGTGACAATTATTCTATGATGTCCATTCTTAGACACGAGAGGAGCATTGATAGACATGTGAGAGGGGACTATCACAACAAGATTAGATTACAAAGAGGTAGCTTTCATAGTTTATAAGCCACTTAATCTGCCTCCCTACTACAAAGATTTATGTATGATTAAAGTGGTTTAAGTGGATAAGTGTGGGATAGTTAAAAGTGCAACACTGAAGACCTATTTGGACAGTCTCATTTTGTTTCGAAGCCACCACCTAAGCCCTAAGTGATGATGATTGATGATCTTGAAAATTCTATTGTTGAAAAAGCTATTAACCTTGAGAGTAAACCTTTAAATAGTCAGAAACAAGTAAGAAGATGGCCTCTGAGTAGGAGGAAGAGAATGAAGGAATTCAATTAAGTAGTGATGGTAAGTTCTATAACAATACTAAATCATATGCTTCTTGGGAGGCAACCCATGTTAAGGTAGGTATTTATTACTTCATGTAGTTTTTGATTTTGTTGAGTCATAGGTTGATGGAAATTCTGAGGATCAAAGACTTAAGCTAAGTAGCATGGCAAAGAATAAGTATGGGGTCCCTAAACCCTCTAGATGTTTAAGGATGCTACTTGCTAGGCCTACAGGCGTCAAGGAGTATGTCTATCTCTATGTTTAAATTCCACATTGGGACAAACTAGATTTTTAAGTGTGGGATAAGGAAATTTCCAAGTTTTGACTGAAGTGTTGTTGTAGAATCTAACTTACTAGTTTTTTTTGCTAAATTTGAAAAAAACACAAAAATATTTTTCTATATAATTTTTTTAGTTTAGTTGGGTTAGTTGTGTAGGTGCACACTTCATCGATCTCATGGTTGTTCTTTTTTATTCTTTTCTAAGGGGTTCCCCTTGAACCTACTATTTTTTTTCTTTATAGGAGTAAATTTTAATATTTTGTAATTATGACAAGTTAGATTTACTTATTGGTTATATGTGTGATTTTATGATACAGGTGGGTTTTATGTGTACAAGCGTGTTAATTCTGTGAACGACTACTTTTGAGACTCTTAGGCTCATGATTATGACTCTTGTATTATTGGCTTGACATTTAATTCATGCTATTGAGTGGTTATAAGTCTATGATGATCCTAATTGAGTTAAGTATGTGCCATGTGTAAAGTGAGGTTTTATGTATTCCTTGTTGGATTTGATGTCTAGAACGTGCCTGGTGTGTCGAAATAAAGAGTGTTGATTTAGGAGATTATATAGTCCTTTCATTGATAGCTGTTGTTCATAACCTCTATTTGACCTATATTTTTATTAGTAGAGTATTACTCTTAAGAAAAGGCTATGGTTCATCATGTGTATATTGTGAATTCTTTGTGAGATTGCGTGTAACTTAATTCTTGAACTAATTTTGTGATAAACTGCATCTGCACTGAGTTAATATGACTAACATTTTTATTTTGAGGGCAAGTGTTTAATTATAGTTGGGTTATTTGTATGATATCATTTATTGAGTAATATGCATGAGTTTTCCAACTTGGTGAGTCAATTCTTTAGTTAAAATATTTTGAAGTAGTATTCTTAAGATTTCACTTATGTATAACATGCTTAAGACAAAAAATTACATTCTGTGTAGTAATTTTGGTACTAGCTTTAATTTATTGCTTTTAATAGAAGTGTGGAGTATTCTCTTATTATGATGCTTATATTAAATATCTTGTTCAAGGAAGAACATGTCTTTAAGTGTGGGGTGATGTTCTTAGGTGAATTTATGCACCTAAGACTTATTATCTGACCTTAACTAGCCTTGTTTTGAGGACTTATTGAGTGATTAATGAGTAAATATTTGTATAATTGAGCATATAAGTCTTAAACTACTTGAATATAAAGTTTAAGGTGTGTTTCAAACAAGTTTGGAAGCAATTTGTTCACTTAGAATTTAAATAGGGAAACTAGTGTTACTAGCTTGAGTTATATGTTCTTCTAGTTTTTCTTGATGGATTATAGTGTGTGTAATGAGTTAATAATTGCATGATTGTTTAATCATGTGTGTAATTTATAGAATTTAAGGTTCAAATGAAATAATCCAAGTGAGAAAAATCTAAGTTAAAGATCAAAAGCACAAAAATAGTACTCTTAGGTTAAGTTACTAGTTCATTGTCTTGGATTCTATGTTGTTTTGAGCTCTAATTTGTGGTGTTTGATAATATAGGACGATTTTTTAGTGTATAATGATGATATATTGATGATAAAAAATCTGTAAATCAAGTATAAACATCACCACAAGGCTTAGAAATGATGGACAAACATATGAGACAAGACTTGACCAAAAATGGATGTTTTGGAGTCATTGGCATGCCACGGACCTTAGGCACCATGTTAAGGACATTACACAGCTTTGTGAGCATCCTAAATGATACATTTCATTATATCACCTTTATTATAGCATTCTACGGACCCTAGGCACTGTGAAAGTGCATGGCACCACCTTATGCAAAAATCAGCAACTTGTGTCCAAGTATAAATAGGACACTTAGCTGTTATGTTTCACACCTTTGAGAACCTTGGGACTTGAAGAGAGGCTTTATAACACTTCAATTATGGTTTTTATTAAATTAAATTGGTTTGTTTATTTATTTTAACAATTATTTAGTCATTGTAATTACGGCTATGTCAATGATCAGCTAAAAACCTTTTTGCAAGGTTAAGGCAAAGAACATGAGTATTATGGTTCAGAATTGGTTTATTTTGGTTGTTTATCATATTTTGTTATTTATTTATAATTTATATCTCCATTTTAAGTACTATTGACCCTTATTATACACACTTAAACTTGTTAAGCCAAGAGAAGGAACAAAAGGATAGAATGTGGGATAGATAGAAGAGAATTGTAATCTTCTAATTGAATGAAGTTATAATTTGTATTTATGATAAGAATATTCCAAATTTCCCTATTTTGTTCAATTACGGAATGAAATATGAATTTATTTAACTTAGTTCTCGCATCCCCAATCAACAATGTAGTTGTTGGGCTAAGTTAGATAAATAACTTGATGATCAAAAGCTTGTAGTCACAGTATATACCACCACTATTCATAGACTAGCTACTTGTGGTAGATTTCAACTGAAGTAGAATATGGTGCATCTTCCACACAATAATGGATAGTTTACTAGGCTATCACATGATGATTCACAAGTCTAATTGCAAAACTTTCTAGAGATTAGTGAAACATTCATCCCAACGGGTGTGTCAACTAGTTGTGTGAGCCGTACACTCTTCAACTTCTCACTTTTGGGGGAAGTAAAGAAGAGGTTTAATTCATAGTCAGAAAGTTCAATCACAACATAGGATGATTTGGACCAAAAGATCCTCCTCCATTTTATTCCATCTGAAAAGACTGCGAGACTATGTAGTGTGATGTTCAGATTCAAATAGATGCCAAATGAGAATCTTTATCATCCCTGGGAAAGATTCAAGTCTTGTCTATAGGACTGTCCACATAATCAACAACCCAATGAGGTATTATCTCATACCTTTGTTAAAGCTCTTGACCATAACATGAAAATAATGCTAGATTCAAGTCCAGGTGGTTAAGCTCTAGAGAAAACTTTTAATGAGCTATATATTTTTTTGAACAATATAGCTCAAGAGAATCCTGACTGGCATGGTGACATATGTAGAAGATTAGTGAAAAAAATTGCAGTCAAGATTGAAGTAGATAGTATCACTACCTTAACCACTCAATTGTCAGCCATGAAAATTCAAATGTGACTCAATTAAGCAAATTAGGTGTGAATCAAAATCAAAATCAATTTAATTTAGTTCAATAGACCATAGGTTGGTGTGAGACTTGAGCCAATAGTCTCCACACCACAAACATGTGTGGTGCAAATCCAGAATATGTTAATTATATAGGAAATTCACATAACCCAACTTATGCAAATACCTATAACCAAAAGTATCAAACTCAGCCAATGTATCCTTGAGACAACCAGCACCACCAATAATTTCAGCAACACTAACACATTAAAAAGGCCAATAACATTGAAGAGACTCTGAAAAAGATTTTGGCCATCAAAGAGTAGATGGTTGTTGAAATAAAAAATCAGAAAGTAGTTCAAAAGTAGTTATAGAAATAGTTTGGGAAATTGTAATAGAAATAGAATACTAGGCCTCAAGGTAGGTTGCCATGTGATAATAAACCTTAGAAGAAAGTTATGGAAATCACAATAAGGAGTGGTAAGGAGCTTAGTAATTGACCTTCGAATAAATCTAAGATGGTAGATGCAGAGGTAGTTCCACAATAGATTGTAGACAAAGTTATTAATAACTTGGGGAAGTATGAGTATCGAAAACCTAAGGTTTATGAAAAAATGAATGACAAACCACCCCTACCATTCCTGTAGAGATTTATGAAAGACATAAAAGATGCTTATTTCAAGAAGTTCTTTGACACATTCAAATAACTTAACAATAATTTTCCTCTTTTAGATGTTTTGTAGGGAATACCCAAGTACACTAAGTACTTGCAGGATGTGATGACTAATAAAGTAAAGCTGTAGGACATTGAGAGGGTGGCATTGATAGAGGAGTGCAACTCTGTGGTAACCAAAAATATTCCCAAGAATCTTAGGAACCTTGTAAGTTTCACCATCTCTATATAGATTGATAACAATGAAATGGTCTATTCAATGAGTTTTTTGGGGAAGAATATAAATTTAATGCATCTATCCATGTTCAACACTCTTGGGTTGGGTGAGATGAGACCATGCCCTATATTGCAGTAGTTGGAGAACAAGATAATAGTGAAGCCTGATGGAATAATTAAGGACATTCTCATAAAGGTTTGTACATTTGTATTTACTATTAATTTTATGGTTATAGATCTTGATGTATTTAGAAGGGTGCCAATCATTCTGGGATGTCCATTATTAGTCATGATAGGATTCTTGATAGACGTATAAGAGGGGACTTTCATAATAAGATTAGATGATAAGAAGATAGTTTTTATAATTTATAAGATACTTAATCCTTCTTCGCACTACAAAGATTTATATATGATTAAAGTGATATAAGTGGATAAGTATGGGGTGGTAGAAAGTGCACCATTGAAGACCCATTTGGACAGTCTCATTGAGTTTCTTGAGCAACCATCTAAGCACAAAGTAACGATAATTGATGATCCTGAAAAGGCTATTATTAAGAAAGCTATTGAACTTGAGATTACACACTTAAGAGATCATAAATAAGTAAGAAGATGGCCTCCGAGTAGGAGTAAAAGAATGAAGGAATTCAATTGAGTAGAGCTGGTGGGTCGTGTTACAACACTAAATCACACGCTTCTTGGGTGGCAACCTAAGTTAAGGTAGATATCTTTTTTATGTTTTTAATTTTTTACTTTAGGTAGTTTTTTGGTTTTGTTGAGTCATAGGTAGATGAGATTTTGTGTATCGGAGAATTGAGCTAAGTAGCATGGCAAAGACTAAATTTGAGGTCCCCAAATCCTCTAGATAGTTAAAGATACTACTAGCTAGGCCTAGAGGCCTCAAGGAGTATTTTTATCTCTACTTTTAGATTCGACATTAGGACAAAGTAGATTTTTAATTATGGAATGGGGAAATTCCCATGTTTTGAGTAACGTGATATTGTAGGATCTTAATTTCTAGTGTTTTTAATGTTTTTTCCTAAATTTGAAAAAATGTACAAAAATATTTATGATTTTTAGTTTTTTAGCTTAGTTGGGTCAGTTGTGTAGGTGCACACTTCACCCACCTCATGTTTGTTCCTTTTAGTTCTTTTTCCAGGGGCACCCCTTGAACCTAGTATTCTTTTTATTTTTAGGCGTAAATTTCAATTTTTTGTGATTAGGATAAGTTAGATTTCCTTGTTGGTGCTATGTGTGATTACATGATTCAAGTGGTTTTTAAGTGTACAAGCATGTTAATTGTGTGAATGACTACTTTTGAGACTTTTAGGCTCCTGATTATGACTTTAGTATGTCGTTATATAAATATTTAATTCATGTTATTAGATGGTTGAGAGTCTATGATGGTCCTACTTGATTTGAGCATGTGCCATATGTAAAGTTTGGTTTTGTGTATTCCTTGTTGGATTTGATGTCTAGAACTTTCCAGGTGTCTCAAAATAAAGAGAGTGGATTTACGACATGATATAGGAATTTCATTTATAGCCATGGTTCACACCTTCTGTTTGACCTACATTTGTGTATAATCCTAGTTATCCCCATTGAGTCTTTATCTTTCACTTTGATAGCCCAATAAATAGTCTATTTTCTTTTTTTATTTGACTTTAATTTGATCCAAATCTCCTATGAGCATTAGTTAAACCTTTATGAGTAAAGGAGTGTGAAAACAAGAAGAAAAGAGGTGCAAGTGAGACCCCAAGAAGTGGATATTGGTTTAGTAAATAGATTTGTTGTGATTGGGAGTTCTGTGATTAAAACAATAAAAAGTGATCAAAATTAGATAGGATGTGAATGGAAAATTTTCCCTACCACAGTGTATGTGAATTAGCTTAGTGAGATGGGTTAAAACAAAAGATATATGTGAAGGTAGTTGAGGTGGCAAGTCTGGTTGTTAGAGGTTGATTTAATGTATATTTGATATGTTAAAGCCTTTAGGGAGGATAGTTTCTATTCTTTGCCAAAATAGTTGGAACCCATCCTTTAGCCTTCATTACAACCTTTAAAAACCTATTTGACCTTGATCCTTAACATTTTGATATTAGTGGAGTACTACTATAAAGTAAGGCCAATGGTTCATCATTTGTAAATTGTGAATTCTTTGTGAGACTGCGTGTAACTTGATTCTTGTACCCATTTTGTGATAAACTGCATCTGCACTAAGTGAATATGATTAACTCTTTTGTTGTGAGGGAACATGTTTAATTATAGTTAGGTTATTTGTATGATATGATTTATTGAGTAATATGCATGATTTTGCCAATTTGGTGAGTCAATTCTTTAGTTAGGATGTTTTGAAGTAGTATTCTTGAGATTTCACTTGTGTATAAGTTGTTTAAGATAAAAACTTATATTCTGTATAGTAATTGTAGTACTAACTTTAATGCATTTCATTTAATAGAAGTTTGGATTCTTCTCTTATTATGATTCTTATATTTAAGTGTTGTTCGAGGAATAACAATGATTTAAGTGTGGGGTGATGTTCTTAGATGGATTTATGCACCTAAGACTTGTTATCCGACCTTAAATAGCCTTGTTTTGAGGACTTCCTAAGTACTTAATGACTAAAAATTGGTAAAATCGAGCATATAAGTTTTAAAATATTTGAATATAATGTTTAAGATGTGTTTCAAACCTGTTTGGAATCGATTTGGTCACTTAGAGTTTAGACGAGGAAACTTGTGTTAATAGTTTAAGCTATGGGATGTTCTACTTGTTCTCGATGGATTCTAGTGTGTGTAATGAGTTACTAATGGTATTATTCTTTAATCATGTTTGTAATTTATAGAGTATAAGATTCAACTAGAATAATCCAAGAGGCCAAACACTAAGTTAAAGATTAAAAGAACAAAAATAGTACTCTTAGCATAAGTTAATAGTTCATCGTCTTGGATTTTATATTGTTTTGAGCTCTAATTCGTGGTTTTTTATTCTGTATGATGCTTGGTTAGTTTATAATGATGATATATTGATGATAAAAATCTGTAAATCAAGTATAAACATCACCACAAAGCTTGGAAAGAATGGACAAACATATGAGACAAGACTTGAACAAAAATGGACGTTTTGGAGTCATTGGCATAACATAGTGTTTAGGCCCTATGTTAGGGACATTACATGGACTTGGGAACATATTAAATGAAAAATTACGGTATCTAACAACAATTAAGGTGTTTGACAAACCCTATGAATTGTGATATTGGCATAGCACCGCCCTATGTCAAAATCAGCAGCTTGTGTCAAGTATAAAAAGACAGTTGTTATGTTTCATACCTTGTACGACCTTGTGACATTAATGGAGGTTGGAGAACAATTAAATTAGGGTTTTTATTTGCTTATATTGGTTTTTTTTATGTAATTTAACATTTTTTAATTCTTTGAGGTTATTGTTAAGTCCATGATCGACTACAAAACCTTTTTTCGGGGTTAAGGCCAAGAACATAAGTATTATGGTTAGGAATTGGTTTAGTTTTGTTGTTTATTTATCGTTTCTATCACTGTTTTAAGGGATAGCGACCCTTAGAATACATATATAATCTTGTTTAACCGAGAGAAGGAACAAAGGTATAGAACATGGGATAGATAGAATAGAATTGTAATCTTCTAATGTAATGAAGTTACAATTTACATTTAGGATAGGAATATTCCTAATTTCCCTATTTGGTTCAATTATTAGATGAAATATAAAATTATTTAACTTAGTTCTCACATCCCCACTTAATGATGTAGTGTGGGATTTAGTTAAAAAATTAACTAGAAGATTGGAAGGTCAAAGTCATAGTGTAGACTCTGTGAACCAACAACCAAGATAACTAACCTAACAAATGAATTTAAATAGCATAATATAATTGTTCATAATGCCTTGACCCTGGGTTTCTCTCTATTGATTATTCAAACCTTTATTCTTACCATAGTGTTTTTTTAGATTATGTTATAACTTTTAAACTCTTGTGGTTATGTTTGCACTGATTCAATTTTTATAATTGAACTAAAATTTGATAGTTTCTTAACAATAGCCCCTATGGGATCGATACTTGGCTTTCTTAAGGACACTATGTTACTTGATATGGACCATGTACACCTGTATGTGTGCATGGGTGCAATAGAGAGGAAGAGAAATGACAGCTCAAGCTTTAGCCCAAATAAAAGAGTGAATACTGAGGTGAACTCTAGCTTGGAAGAAGAATCTGAACAGGAAAATGAGGAGGTGATTCAAAGAAAATCTCCAGGGGTACTATAGGGAATCAAATGGTAGATTGAAGGATCAAAATAGCTTGATTATGACATCCTTAAGACAACACCGTCAAGTATCATGAAAAGTCCGTTGTGGAAGTGTATCAGATAATGACCACAAAACTACCAAAGTATACAAAACTTGAGTAGATATTCAATGAGTATGAGCTGTACCATTTGAGAAACCTCAAGGGTCATAACATCCTACTATTTTCCATGAGTTTTTTTCAAATTATCTACCCATTCTTGAGACGGATTTCCTCAAGGAGAAAAAGAAGCCTAAAATAAGAAATAGGGTGAGAATTCTTGTTTGGGGGTTTCAGTAGACATTTAAGACCATAACATTAGCCAAATATTATTTTATTAGTAGTATATAGAGCCATAAATCACTCTAATGTTTGAGCACTGGATGGAAACTACCTTTACTCAATGTACATGGTCAGCCCAAGTACTAACAAAAATGGAGAACCGCCTTGGTTTAACAAAAAGAGTGTATAGCTAAATCTTCACTGAGATTCAAAGATAAATTTTAGTATACTGTGGTTAGCCAATAATTTATTCTTACCAGTGGGGATGTTAAGATAGATCCACAAAGAGCTGTATTTGTAGATACTTTGATCGAGGGGCTAGAGCTTATGTTTGGCCAGATGATTGTAGATGAGCTTTTTGTGAGGGCATACAAGACTTCTAGAGTGTTTCCCATCCCATGTCTCATTATAAAGTTGTATAAGCTAGCCAAGGTGTTGATCATCGCTGGAGTTGATAATAACGTAAAGGAAACCATGGGTCAGTACATTTACAAGATACAGGATGATACCAAGTTTGAGTTGAGGGCTCACAAGCCACAATCATTTGGACTCCAATCTCAAACTACTTTGGAAAATTCTAATATACCAATCTCTATGCCATTTATTATTTTTTATTGATGAACAGGTTGCTTCTGCACTATCTGGGACTACTTGAATGCCTATAAATACCGAGACTACTAATACTACCTCAATGCCACATGCTTACTCGGGGTATATCTTTATTCAAAAATTTTGTGAAAGTTATCAAGACATAAAATAAATTTAAAAATAAATTGATTGAATAGGATAAATAATTCAATCTATTTGTGGATCAAATCATTCCAGATGTTTTAAAGTTATATGCTATCTACATGCCCGTATACAATACATGTGGGAGAGGGTAAACAACTAACTCTAGGATCTGGCCATTTAAGAATTGGAAAATTATATTTCTAGCTTGAATTAGGCTCAAGAATAAATTTACTCATTAAAAAAAAGGCCCTACCACTAGATTCTTAGATCCTTCAATTGTGGAATCCAATAATGATGAACAAATTCTAGACTTAATGGGGCACTCAATTAGAGATAAGGGAAAAGCATAAATAAAGGTGGATAAAATAAGAGTTCAAGGAAGAATAACAATAGAAATAAAATAAATGAATAAAGAGCTATGGGGAAATCTGAAAAAGAATTAAGAAAAGATGAAAAAGATAGGATAAAGTGAGTACAAGATAAGTTAGCTGGATTATCATCTAGATCGGAACCTATAAGTGATCCGAAACTATCTGTGTCAATGGCACCTACTCCAGTGATAGAGGAGGTTGATGTTTTGATCACCCTGATAACCATTGGGATCACCGTTGTTGATTCTGAGGTCACCAAGGCCTCGAAGGACTCGCTAGACATCCAATCCTAAGGGATTCATAAGTATTCCATTCCTTAAGTATTTACTTTTACTTTTAATACATTAGGGACAATGTATTTTTATTTTGGTTGGGTGGGGTACTTGTGAGTCTATCACCATGACAGTTTTTATTGGATATTTTCTTTTCACTCGTATGCTATCTAGTAGAACCGATATGTTTAGGATTTTTATTTCTATTGTTCTTTATGTTTTCTTATTCATATATGATGAATGAAAAAGGATAATAATGAATGAACGGTAGTTGTTTCTTTTAGAATTAAAAATATTAGGACCTTTAAAATTTTCAAAAGTTTATGTCTATGTATTAGTGCTACTTAGTAATTGATTGTTGCCAATTTGTACTTGAAATTAGAAATCCAAATATAATTGTAACAAGCTTAAGATGGAGTATGAGTTTTATAGTTGGTAGCGATGTTGTTGTCTCATGCTATTAGTGTGGAAGGCCTTTGTATTATTTCTTACTTTGTAAAGGAATCTAGAACTTAATCAGTCTATTTTGGATGGTGATAAGTTAGTTTTTTAGGAGAGGATCAGAGGGATTATTGGAACAGAGTCAACTTTTTCTAAGAGAATGATCCTACTGATTTAAGTAAATCCCTTGAACATATTTTGAGCCTTTATAATTTATTTATTCAATAATTGCTAGCCTTTCCTTCTCTATTGTTAAACCCCTAATTTGGCCATGGTCCCTCTGAGAATATATGTACCTTAACTTATGCAAATTATGTATGCAAAGGGTGACTACTATAGAAAGGTTTGATAAGTAAAGAAGTGTATGAAAAGAGCGAAGGCGAATTAAAGAATATCGTAAGAGTGCACATAAATAAGAAAGAATGAAGAAAAATGAAAATTTTAGAAAAAGAATGAAAAGGAAAGAAAAGGAAGAGGAATAAAAAGAGAATGAGAGATTCAAGATTTTTGGCATAGTCAGAGAAGGAATTTTCTAAATGATGAGAAGAATAAGGGTGGAATCATAAATTTTGTTTAGTTGTGTAATAAAGCATGTCAAGAAGTGCTGAGTCACTAATTCTAAATATGTCTATCCTATACCCAACCCTTTACTACAAGCCTAATAATGGCTTGTAGTGATCCTAGTCAACTTGCAAAAAACTTATAAAAATAGTAAGGGAAAGCTTATGGTTTTGAATATGAAATATTTGAAATTTGTTGTGAGAGTGAAAGATTTGAACTCCGGTTCCTGAATGACATATCTATTTGGTGATAGGTATTTCTTATTTCTGAGGTCATGTAGATGGTACTTGAACTAATTTGTTAGTAGATTTGTTATCTTCAGTATATGTAGGTTGCTCATTTGTAGTGTAATTCCAACCATGACTCCCTGCTAGGTCGGTTGATGAATAGCACAAAGATAGGATGCCAACTAAGTTATTGAGGTCTATTTTGTTTCACAACTATTGTTTACTCTCTTAAAATTTGCGTGTTAGAATGATACAGTGTCGTTTACATTACATGAGGACAAGAAAAAAATTCTAAGTTAAAAGTTTTGATGTCCCGACTAGCGATATAAAATTTTGTCTTTTAACTAAGGATAATTTTGAGTTCCCAAGCAATTGTTTATTTTTATTTTGTTTTGTGTTTATTTTTAGGAAATAAGTCCAACAATACAAGCGAGTAAGTAATATGCTAAAAATGGTAGTGACGGATCTTCCGAAGTCCTGACGAGCCTCTACAATGCCCGTTAGGCTTATCCAAAATCAGGATAAAATAGAAGTCCAGTGACCACGCAATTGACTGCCTGTCAGAGCCACAGTTAACCATCACCCTATTCGTCATTACCTAAATATAATGATCTGGAAACTAAAGTCAGGAAATGGATAAGATGATGGACCGTCATAGATTCCATAAACCATCACCCAACCTATGAGGCATAAATATAATTTAAGCTAAAGTAGAGTCAAGTAATGGCTCAGGAAATAAACAGTTTCCTTGTTGCAGAAATGTTAGACAACCTTTCAAGGGTGAAGAGACACCCTAGTTTTGAATTTGAATTTCCACATTATTGGATCCTATAAATACCTAGTCTAAGGTTTAGAATAGGTATCTCAAATACTTTGAATATTTTGTAATGTACCTTCTCTGGGAAATTAATATTCATAAGGGAAAACAAATCTTTATGGTCTTGTCAAAAAATGGAGAACTATATTTTTTATTTGTAAGGTTTTATATTTACATATGAAATATATTCCTTACATCACTTTCATTATCATGAGTGGATAAGATTCCTAGAGGTAGGGTTGTCGAATCCTTGGTGGAAAATCACATTTAGGGTTAATATTTCTATGAATGTGTATTTCTCTAGTAATTATAGTACTACTTAGCATTAATAAATTCCTAATGGTTGCAAACATTAGAACAAGCCCTAGGTTTGACTTTCTTGAACAAAGAAGTAAGAATGAGAAAAGAAATTGCTAACAAGAATTTAGAGTTTCTAACCTTTATATACAAATTAATGGTTTGTCGAGATTAATTACTTGAGGCTTAAATTGAGAGATAATTTCATTTTTAATTTCAAAAGAATTAAAGTGAAAATCATATATCTAGGTTGGAAATATTTCGGTGAACATTTGTGTTTGATTGTTTTATAATTACATGTGTAGACACGAATTTATTACTTAACCTGGAAGTGGTTGAAATCCAAGGTGAAGTTCACAATCCTAGATTGTGTTCTCCCTGTTGATTAATCATTAAAAATTTAACCTTCTTAATTTGACACCAGAGAAACTGTTCTGCAAATTTCAAATATATAACCCGATTTCATGGAAATCATTGAATAATCAATACTTAAAATACATATAACTTACTTAACACCCTATTCCCAATAGGATTCTACCAAAACCTTTGTTGGGTTCTATATTTTATAATGACAATGTTCCCTTCCTTAAGGGAGTTGGACTTTGGGTGTGTCAGCTATGATATTTCCCAGTACAAAGTCATTTGTATTGGTACTACCCTATACTTTTCTTTTGTTGAGTACAAAAAGTGTTCTAGGGTTCAAATATGCTATTTTCTCTAGTGGTTCGCCATTGATATCGACCAAAGGGTGAGCACTACTTCTTCAAACTAACATGGATTGTCACAACCTAATTTCTCGAGTCATGATGGCACCTAATGTAACCCACCAGCATGCAAGCAAACCTGTAGTCTGAAACTACTAGTAATATACTAGCAAGAGAAATAGAGGAAGAATGTGGAATAAATGAAATAAAAGACTAAAGTAAATAAGATAGTTCCAAAACCTGGTGGAATAGTACAAGAGTTTCTAAACTAATAAGACTAACAAAAATTATGTATAAAATGAATAAGATATAAATCAACTCTCAATACAACATAGAGACTAGTCTACTACATAAGAGGGAGAGTAGTAATACACTGAATGCTAGGCAATAACCCTATGCCTCCGAACCATAGTTACTCTGCACGACAGACACAACAATGGTGAGAACCCATACTATTATCCTCATTCTATAAAAGTGTAATATGAATAACAACGCATGGTACTTTGTAGGAAACTGCCAACTGAGCTGCAAAGATAATACCAATATAAATAGTATGCAAGAAGGAATGTAAACTACACCAAATTATTCACCAAATTACATACTAAAGCTAAGGAGACTATAAGGATTACTATTGTATCAATATCCAAGAAACTAATATAATAATCTAACATAACAATGATGATAAGTTACCCTATTCTAACCATACTCTGAGACCCTAGCACTATACCGCATATCACTGGCCAATATATGAATAAAGTGCAGAAGAAGGACAAGTATAATAGTATAAAAGGCCAAGGAATAGTTATACAACATGAGTAAATGAAAGAAGAGAGGGATATATGGTAATACCATAACTATTATAGATAGATACATATACATAACATGGCTAACTCAAGGGTAAAACCTAAGTAACCATACTAGCATCTCTAGGCCTCTTCATCATAGTATGAACTAGTGCTAATATAATTAGGGTCTCCAATCCATAGGTCTACACATGAGGTTATTACTATAATAAAGCAATTGTATGAAAATAAAAATGAATATCAGGGTCTAGAGCCATCATGCCTAACCATGGAATTATCATGCATGATAACATAACCATAAGGTTAAAAATCAGAATCATACATCAAATCTTAATACCAGTCAAATGATCAACCTTCCACGAACAAACCATAATAACCACAAAAATGCAATTCGCTAGTTTTGACAAACAATACCTAATATGGCCTCTCATAAACTCCTGTAGTCATAGGCCTAGAAGTTTTAATCAACATACAACACATGATAAGCCATACTCTTAACCGGTACCTATGAAAACCCCCATAAGGATGATAGATATAAGCACATACTGGTGATAGACAATGAAAATACATGAACTAGTGCTAGGAGAATCCACAATACCATTACCATTATTCCATTATCAAACTCCAGACTTGAATCGAAACTTATTTCATCAATATCATCAATCGTTGCGCTTGAACAAAAATATACATCAACAAGATCATCAATTGTCGGACTTAAATTGGAGCTCATATCATCAATATCATTATTAATCTACTCTGTCAAGTATAAGAAATATATAAATAAACGCATCAGAAATGCATAGAAAGGACTGTGACTAGAAGAGTAAAAGTCCATAAATTCATTTTTTGGGGTAAACTCTTGAACTAAATAATCATAAAAGTGTGGAAAGGGTTGGAATCTCTCTCGAGCAAGGTTATTAATAGTATCAAAATCATGGAAAGGAATCTACTCAGTCAAATCTTTCAAACATAATTTTTAGGCTCAAAGGCACATAATTTATTCATTAAGATGGTAAGATTCCTATTATGAAGAAATTCATTTAAAAAATGTAAAGTGGGAATACATACCTTTTTTTTGGAAGAGAGTAATAAAACCATATTTTAGTTGGAATCGTACAATTTACCATATCTGTGATCATGATTGTACCGAATCTATTCATGCCATCACCAGTATAAAAACCATAAGATTATAAGCAACACTATGTCTATAAACTATGCCCACTTCCTTTTCAAGGGTAGAATACGTCTCGACACCCAACTAATATCATAATCACGGCCTTAGCCCCAATATATATCTAGCATAACCTTTAGCATAACCTTAGCATCATATTTTGGTGGGAAAACCATTACAATTCACCAAAGTCATATAACAACCTTATATTATAGATTTGTTATTCTCATTTATGTCAAAAAGGCCTTCATAGAAAATATAATCTACATAGCTAACACAAGTCTTGGCCAAAGGTGAGCTGGAGAGGCCCACTTCTTATCCGAAAAATCCAGTTTAGATAATCTTCAACATTAGGATAGGTTAAGGTATCTATATACACTTCTAGATGATAAAAATCTATGATTACCCCTAAGATCGCAATTCTACCTACAACATAAGCAACTAAGTCTAATACTCCTATGTTATGATTCCAAGATAGCCTAACAAATCCAAATAAGGCTAATCATACCACCCATACTTCCAATACCTAAATCCCATCCCATATATAGAGTAACATCGTACTTATACTTTGAATTAGCTCTATCTATAAATAAAGTAATAGGATCATAGAAGTATAATAAATATCTCAACTTATAGGTCAATTAACCTTTAGGCCTCTAAACTCACAATTTAGGTTAATTAATGGTGTTCTACCAAATATCACATCGTAACACCCCTATATAACATGCAAAATATAGAAAACACCATCTCAAGAAGAAGAGTAGTCAAAATCCAGCCTCAAAGACAAACCGCGACCAATGAATCATCCACAAATTATCTGTCTTCAGTCCACAATCTCAATACACCATCACACAATTAAAATAACAATATACATATTGTTAGAAGTAAAACAAAACCTATAATTCCATATTAAGGGCCAGGTAATATTTTGGGTGAAGAACAAGCCCACAGGGCCTACAAATGGAATCTAAAATTGAACCTACCATGAGGTCTCTTGAAGGACCAGGAAGTTGAGCACAACGAAGAAAAATTTAGGTCACAAATTAGCCCTCAAAGTTTCGGACTTTAAGACCTAATTTATAAGGATTTTACAAAGAATTAGAATAGAAATCGAAGGAAACATGAATGGGAAATGACCAAGAAGAGTTAGGTTAGCTTACCTCAAATTATGTGTATGATTTTCCGCATTTTTCTCATTTTGACATCTAAATTTTGGGTAGCAATAGTGGAAGAAATGATAGACAATTGAGTGTGGAAGAGGACATTTAAAGGCTAGAGGTTGCAATAAAGTAGACACCTGAGTGCTAAAGCACCTAATGCTAAAGTAGAAAAACAACAGCTAAAGCAGTCTAGTGATGAAAGCGGGTACCGCTAAAGTTGCCCAAACTGCTTTATCGGCCATTGTCCAATAAAGTTCAAAAATTGGCAAAGGGACAGGGATATTAAAGATACCCAAGGAAGCTAATGCGCTAAAGCAATCCAATAAGAGATTAAGCGGTCCTATCAGGTGCAATGCACTAGATTTTGCTAAGTCTGGAATGGTCTTCGACCGGGTGCTCGAGATTCATTTAGAACCCTGTACGTGTAAACAAAATATTATACCATAGCTAATTCAATGTTTTGGACTCAATATTACCACTAAAACTCTCATTCGTGGTCGTTTTGACTAAATATGGGGGCCACACATATAGTTCCATTTTTCATATAATCTGTCCAATAGCGCAAAATAATCCTGAAAGCCTCGTGACCTTAACCAAGGGTTTCGCTAACTTAAAATCATCATTCCAGCATTGATGGTACTATCAGAATTCTCATTCAAGGATGTCTGAAGTGATTTTTGTTCTGATATCAAATCCTAAATAGCCAAAGCTCCAAAATAGGAAAATAAGTCTAAAATCCTTACGAACTGTCCAATCATTGAATTGATAGTTCTGACATGTCATAAATGACCTGTAGCCGTAGTGGGAACACTTAAAATAATGAAAATGTATGAAAATAAAGGGAATGACCAAGTGGTTCATTACAACATCCACTATTGAAAGGATATTCCTCCACAAAAGTAAATATATAAAAAGATCACGAAAGCTCGAAGGAACGAGGTACTGGACTTGCAAGCTCTTTGTAAGACTCAGTAGATAACCTCCATAAAGAGACAACATTTCCAAAGGATTTTACTATAGGTTTTCCTTTTTCAACTAAATTTCTTTCTTCTTTTATCAAAGAACCAAGACTCAACCTCAACCACCAACAGACCACTTATTGAATTGAGGAAGGATAATGCACCTAAATCTGAAATCATAACACACTAATACCACACCGATACAAGCACAACCAAGAAAAAAATCATCCAAGACTAAGGCAACCCAAGGTATGAGCCATTCAACCAATTCTAAAATCTAATATAACTTCTCTTTTTCCTTTTCAAACCTACTATCCACTCCAATCCAAGAGGAAAGTCATCCGAGTCCAATCCCCGCAATTCTATCACAATATGTTTGAAGAAATGAAGTTGATCTGCTAAAAATCCATACTGGCAAGCATTAGAATAAGCACATAAGTCGCTACTTGGGTACACAAATATAGATAACTATCACAACCCGAGGCTACCCCCAAGTAGCAGTGATGGTCCTAATGGCCACAAGTGGCCACATGCTAACCCATGAGCTGGTACCTACTGTGAGCACTTAATAAAAAATTAGAATACACATGTGTGGAAATGATCTACTAGCGCCCTAAGGTTTTAAATACTAAATAAGATAAATAAATCCAAAAGTCTGAAACATATGCAAAAATACTGAAAATCTAACTAATAAGATTTATAAACTATCTGACTTTCTAAAATATTTAAAAGCCTCTAAACTGAATGAAAAGAGAGTTGATGGGATAGTCCCCAGCAAACAATAAACTATCTAACTAAAATACAAGAAGACTAAAATAACATAACATGTCCTCAAAACATGAGGACTCACCACTACTGCTGCTGCTGACAAGCTGGATTGTCTAAGCGCGGTGGGGAAACTGAGTTTTCGAATTATGATATTAGACATCTTAGCGCAAAGAAAACATATATGATCAACACTTTCAATGTACTATTGTATGAGATAAGGTTAGGCTGGAATGCATGGGTTTATGTACACGAAGTAGAGACTGACTGAATAGCATGAGATAAATGAATGTAAATGCATAAAAAGCTGTAAAATCAATGAATGGATGACCAAGCATATAACATGTTATGAAATACTAAAATTTCATTACTGAATAACTGATAAACTGTATGCTACAGTCAAGCAAAAAAAACAAATAATTGAATATTGTACTGAGACTGTGGGAGGTATCATCTAACCGACAGGCCCCAATTTGAGTTAATCGGGTTCCAGCCTATAAATCAATTACAAGGATGTCAGTACGGTGCCATAGGTACTAATGTTGGCTATGTGGATCAACTAATCTGGTGTACTAAAGGACCAGGGTGTCAATCCTAAACTGACGAGTGACTCCTGGGAGAAAGTCAAGCCTAAACTGAGAAGTGAATCCTCAGAGGAAGTCAACCCTATACTAATAGGCGACTCGTCATGTCCTACATTGGCTACGTAGTTCTAGAATATAAGAACAGCTACAAACTACTCTGCCAAACTGATGGGAAAGTTTTCATCCCTCTACTCGATCGATGCTAAATCCTACTCCCAACTAAACTACCACTAATCACAGAACTATTCTAAGTTTAACTACCTATGATAACTAATTGAACCGATAATGCTCATGGTATATCTAAAATCATTCTGAATGTACTGAGACTATGTAACAGCTAATTATCGGGGGTTCATAACCCTCAAACACTGTATGAAATCATCAATAAGGACATATGAAGTTTTACAAAACCATAACAAGGGATAATTATTAAATACCCAATTATTTAGACATTTCATCAAACACTTGAAATTCACGAGCTTAAACATGGGAATGATTGAAATATGTGGGAATAGTATAATCATAATACTTAAAACCATAAATTTGGGACATAATATGGAATTTTCATCATTCAAACATATATGGGCTACTTTTAATGAATAATACTTGTAAAAATCATGTATAATCGAAACTTATACAAGATTTATCAAGATAACTCATTATAAACATGTAAATTCATGATTTAAAATATCAAAATAGATTCTTAGACTTTATAGGTGAAAAAGGCCCATGGATGAACATCACACATACCTTAACCCTTAAGATTAAAAGGAAAAACACAATCTTGATAGCTTTCTTGAACGTTCTTGGATGGGAAACTTGAATCCTTGATTTTCTTAGAGAGAAAAGGATGAATTTGATGAACTATGGAAATAGTTAGGGTTTATTTTAGTGAGAAGTTAGGGAAATTAAACATATAATGCCGTAAAGGATGATTTAAGTCATGTTTTACTGACTGGGTTGAAGGGAATAGATGCAACCACCTCTCAGGAATTTAAATTCGCAATTGGAATGCTGATTAATAGCATACCGCAATACGGCAAAGGCCTCATCACCTAAGCTACACGATGCAATGTAATCACATTGAGCTGTTGGAATAAAAATCCAAACATGACCCAATCCTCATTCGACAAATCCAAAATATCCCCAAGATATGCCCATTATACCCCTGGACAAGAATTAACTGAAATGCTTATATCTTGGGGTCAAGAAGGATGGTTTAAAAATCCTCAAAATGAAGACGCAAAAAATAAGAATAAGTCCCCATCATTACGTAAAATTTTTAGGTTCTGAGACTCTTATGCAAGCACTATGAGCTAAACTGAGCTAAGAAAAGTATAGGGTATTACAATATCTTCCTCTTGGGAACATTCTTCCTTGAATAAGATTAATTAAGCAGAGAATTCTAAGGAACTGAGATTGCATACCGAACATGCATAACTGATGGCATGATTACATGATTGAGCTTGAAACATGATACCTCACTAACCTTAATTCATGAATGCATGGAAGTTATGAGAATGATTATATAGTTTGGGCTGAGAATGGAAAAGAGTCAATCTAACAAAAACTATTACCTTAAGCTGATTATTAATTTGTGGAGAAAGGTTAGGGTACTTGGTATGCATATTCGTTTCTGCTTTTGAAGTAGCTCTCTTAATGGACTGATTCCTCCAAAGAACTTTGACCAAGGGAACTTATTTGTTCCTCAATCTACGAATTTTATGATCAAGGATTTCAACTGGGATTTCTTCATAAGAAATGCTATCCTAAGCATCTGTTGTTTCTAGTAGAACTAGAACAACTGGGTAACACTTCATTAAGAAAGACATAGAGAACAATGGATGCACCAATGTCAAATCTGTAGGTAACTCAAGCTCATATGCTACCTTTCTTAAATGGTTTAAGATTCTATAAGGGATAGTATATCGTGGACTAAGCTTCACCTTCTTGCTGAACCTCTTCACTCCTTTTATGGGAAAGACTTTCAAATTCTCCAAATCCCTAAATGCAAACTTAATATCTCTCCTATGCATAATTGCATAGGATTTCTGATGGCTTTAGGATGTCTTGAACCTCTCCCTAATTAATTAAACTTAATCCATTGCATCAAACACTAATCAGGCCTTATCAAAGCAGTCTCAACTACCTTAAACCAACCAAAAGGAGATCTACATCTCTTCCAATAAAGGGCCTCAAATGAATACATATGAATACTTGAGTGATAACTATTATTGTAGGCAAACTTGATCAAGGTTAAGTGATCATCCCAACTTCCCTTGAAATCAAGAACATATTCCCTAAACATATCATATAGAGTTTGGATGGTCCTCACTAGTTACCATTTTTTTGAGAATAAATAGTTATACTGAGGTGAACTTGGGTACCGAAAGCCTTCTAAAAATCTTTCCAAAAGTGAGAGGTAAATTGAGTACCTCTATTTAGAATGATAGACATCGGGCCTCCATGCAATGTGACCAACTCTCTAATATAGAGTTTAGCATACTTCTCGACTGTATAGAAAGTATGAACTTGTAAGAAATAGGATGATTTGGTCATTCTATCTAAAATAACCCATATTGAATCATGTTGATGACGCGAACGTGGAAACCCTATCTCAAAATCCATGTTCACCTCTTCCAACTTCCAAGTGGGAATGATAAAATCCTGTATTGTGACACTAGGCCTCTGGTTCTCAAATTTAACCTACTGATAATTAGGACACTTAGCTACAAACTCTACAATATGCCTATTAATGCCGCTCCACCAATAGAATCCAGCAAATCAAGGTACGTCTTAGTGGCTCCTAGTGAATAAAGTAACGCCCACCATGTGCTTCTGCAAGGATTTGCAATCTCAAACTTTCTATACACTTCACACTCAGTATGCCCTGATATCGCAACACACTATCTCTCCTTTGGGAGAAAACCTCTAATTTCAGATCTCTAATTGATTCCTTTAACGTAACTAAATTGGGATCCCTGTCCTACTTCTCCTTTACACCAAAAGACAATGGTGATTTTAAACTATTACGAACCCAAATACTACCTTCAACTGAAACCATCAACCGAATGCCTAATCTAGCAAGTTGATGAACCTTCTGAACTAACTTTTTCTTATCATTCTTAACTTGAGAAACACTACCCAAAAACAATGTACTAAGGGTGTCTGCCACTACATCGTCCTATCCTAAATGATACAACACACTCATATCATAATATTTCAACAATTCTAACCACCTTCTCAAATAAAGATTTAAATATTTCTATCATAACACATACTGCAAACTTTTTTGATCAGTGAACACATCAACCTGAACTCTATAAATATAATGCCTTTAAATTTTCAAGGCGAATACAACAACGCTAACTCAAGATCATGGGTAGGATAATTATTTTCATGGGGTTTAAGCTGTCTAGAGGCATAGGCTATGAATTTACCCCTCTACATTAGCACACAACCAAGACCAACTCTGGAATAATTATAGTAAACAACAAACCCATTTGAACTATCTGGCAAGGTCAAATTTGGGGATGAGGTGAGTCGAGTCTTCTACTCTTGAAAGGGTTTTTCACAAGAATTTGACCCCTAAAACTTGACTTTCTTCTGAGTCAATTGATACATGGGGGTTGCAATAGACGAAAACCCTTTAATAAACTGTCTATAATAGCCAGCAAGCCAAAGAAACTCTTGATATTTGATGGAGAGATGGGTCTGGACCAGTTTTTCACTACTTTGTTCTTTTGAGGATCAACTCTAATGCCATCATGAGAAATAATATGGCAAAGAAAAGATACTATTCTTAGCTAAAACTCTCACTTAATGAATTTGGTGAATAACTAATGGCCTCTAGGAATCTTCAATAAAATTCTGAGATGGTCTTCATGATCATTTTCACTACGGAAGTAAACAAGAATATCATCATCAAAAACTATGATGAATATGTCTAAGTACTGCTTGAACACTCTATTTATCATGTCCATGAAAGCTACTGGGACATTCATTAGTCTAAAAGACATAACTAGAAATTCAAAGTGACAAATCCAAGTTCTAAAAGCTATTTTTGGAATGTCACATACTCTGACACTGAGCTGATGATAGCCGAATATAAGGTCTATCTTAGAGAAATAAATGGCACCCTGAATTTGGTCAAACAAGTTATCTGTCCAGGGGAGTGGATACTTATTCTTGATTGTGACTTTGTTCAACGGACGGTAATCGATGCACATTATAAGAGAACCATCTTTCTCACGCATGGAAAAGACTGGAGCACCCCATAGGGAAACACTAGGTCTGATGAATCCCTTATCTAAGGTATTTTTCAACTGTTCTTTTAACTAGTTTAGCTCAGCAGGAGCCATTTTGTAGGGTAGAATAGAGATAGACTGGGTATCTAGAAGCAGATTTATTCTGAAGTCAATTTTTCTTTCGGAAGGGACTTCAGGAAGAACTTTAGGGAACACATTTGGAAATTCCTTCACTACTGAAACTGGTTCAATTCTAGGAGTCTCAAAATTAGAGACTTTGACTCAAACAACATGGTAAACACACCCCTTGGATATCATTTTTCTCTACTTAAGGTATGAAACAATCTAACCCCTAATCACTGAAGTCCCACCCCTCTATTCAATAACTAGTTCGTTAGGAAACTAAAATGAATGACTCTATTTCTATAATAAATAGAAGCATAGCATGGGTGAAGTCATTCCATGATGAGAATGACATAAAAACTAGTCATCTCTAACTCTTCAAGGTCTACTAAAGTGTTTTTCTGAGATACTGTAATCGGTCAGTTTTTGTATACCCGCCAAGATATGATAGATTTACCTACTGGGGTAGATACTGAGAAAGGCTCTGCTAATGTTTTGGGACTAACACAAAAACTGACAGCTATATACAGGGTTACAAATGAAAAGAAAGCTCTATGGTCTAAAAAAACATACCCATGAACATGAAAGACCTACAACGTACCCATAACAACATCAGGAGATCTTTCCTGATCATGATGCGACTGGATTACATACAATCTATTATGATTCTGACCACTGGTGGCACTGGAAATAGCGCCCTACTGAGTCGGGTGACCTGCTGGAGCTGATGATAGATTGGACTGGCCGTGCTGGCAATATTCTCTTTCCCTCTAAGAAACTACTCGACACTCTAGGATCCTGTAGCCTGGATTACCACACCCAAAACACACATCACTAAAAAATCTACACTTACCCTGATGATTCGTACCATATTTATGGAAAAGTGGGTTAGTGCGACCACTGTTTACACTTTCCTAGGACTTAGAACTTGATGCCCTATCCCAATTATTATTTTTGATCTTTGGCATTGGCGCACTAGATAAATATAGATCTGAGGTTAAAAACTTATAATGGAACTGGGAAAGATTACCACCCTCTGACCTCGGCTAAAAAAAAATAATACTATATATTCTAGACTTCTTATTCTCTCTCTCTCTCTCTCCTTAAGTTTCTATTCCTCAATCTATTCAGCATGGACCATGAGCCTAGATATGCCCATCTTCTTAATCAACATGGTTGTCCTATACTCCTTGACAACACTATTAGATGTATCAGACATGAACATACTCATTCTAGACTATTATTAGCCACCATCGAAGGAGCATACTGCGCCAACTGAGCAAACTTAAGCTAATACTCCTTCACACTCATACTAACCTACTTCAGATTAATAAAATCAAGCACCAGAGCTTTCCTCAACTCCAATGGGAAGAATCTTTCAAGAAAAAGTTATGGTAAACTCTTCCCACTCTACAGGCCCTGCATCCGTGCCCTTATCCTCCTTCCACTGCTTACACTAGGTATGAGTTACATCCTGAACCTAGTAAGTAGGAAATTCTACACTCTCACTAAAAGTGACACCTATGATACCCGTTACATTCTGAACCACATTAAGAAATTTCTGCGATTCTTCATCAGACTTAGATCCCAACAATAAAGGAGGGTCCATTCGGGTAAAGTATCGAATCCTAGCTGGAGTTGTATTAACCCTTGCATTAGTTGGGACAATAACCTGGTGGTTTTTCTATGCTTTTACTATGTGAGATAATATAGTGAAGGCAATTCTAAATTCAGGATAAGAGATAGGCTCAATAAGGGGATCTTCCTAAACAGGCAGAGGTGTCGGCTGATTCTCATTCTTTCTTTTGTTGTTCTTTTTGGGAGGCATTTTCTATAAATGGAACGAAGAATAAATTAGAAAGAGAGTTTAAATAGAGATCATGCTATATTTCACTACATGAATATTGAAACCAGGGAATCTTTTACCTGAAACATGTTGTAGACTCTAGTCCATAAATATGGCACGCTTTACTCCCTTACACAAGACTCGAATCAACGCTTATTTCAGACTCCCTATGAAACTATAAAGCCTTAGGCTCTGATACAAAGTTTTTTTATGACCTGAGGTTGCTCCCTAGACGTGATAATGGTACTGACGGCTATAAGCTAACCCATGAGCTAATACCTGTTGTGAGCATTGAATAAACTAACAGAGTACATATGTGCGGAAATGAACTACTAACACCATAAGGTTTTAAATACTACAATAATACAAATGATTCCATAAGTCTGAAATATATGTGAAAATATACAAAATCTGACTGATAAAACTGACAAACTATCTGAGTTTCTAAAAGCCTCTAAATTGAATTAAACAAAAGTTGATGGGGCAGGGCCCAACTAACTCCAAAATTCTAAGTAAAATAAAAAATGAAAAGACTAAAATAACATAACAGCTCCTCAAAACACGAGGACTCACCACTGCTGCTACTGCTAACTAGCTGAATTGCCTAAGAGCGGTCAGGAAACTGTGCATCCGAATAAATGATATAAACATCATAGCATAAAGAAAACATATGGGATCAACACTTTGAATATACTGGTGTATAAGATAAGGTTAGGTGGAACTCATGGGTTTATGTACACGAAGAAAAGACTTACTGAATAGCATAAGATAGCTAAATGTAAATACGTGAAAAGCTATAAAATCTAAGAATGCATGACCAAGCATATAACATGTTCTCAAATAGTCTATAAACTGAATTACTAAAATTTGATAACTAAATAACTGATAAACTGTATGCTATGGTCAAGAAAAAATGAATTGACAATATACTGAATACTGTACTGAGATTGTGAGAGATATCATTTAACCAACATGCCCCAAATTGAGATAATCGAGGTCCAACCTGTAATCCTAGTTGGAAGGGTGTCAAAATTGTGCCATGGATATTAATGTTGGCTGTGTGGATCCCCTAATCTGGTGTACTTAAGGAATAGGGTGTCAAAACTAAACTAATAAGTGACCCCTGTGAGAAAGTCAAGCCTAAAATGACAGGTGACTCCTTTGAGAAAGTCAAGCCTATATTGACGGGTGACTGCTCATATCCTACACTAGATACATTGTTCAATAATATGGGGACTACTAATAACGACTCAGCCTAAGGGATGGGAAAGCCATTATCCCTGCACTCACTGGGTGCAAAATCCTAATCCCAATTGAACTAACACTAATTACTTAAATGTTGTATGTTTAACTAACTATGATAATTGACTGAACTGATAATTCTCATAACATATCTAAAATCATTTCAAATGTACTTGAATATGTAACTGCTAACTATTGGGTATTCATAACCCTCCAACTCTAAATGGAATCATCAATAGGGACATATAGAGCTTTACAAAACTATAATAAGGGATCATTATTCATTACCCAATCATTTAGACATTTCATCAAACACTTGAAATTCATGAGCTTAAACATCGGAATGATTAAAATATGTGGGAATAGTATAATCATAATACTTAAAACTATAAATTTGGGACTTAACATGGATTTGCCTCATTCAAATGTGTGAGGGCTACTTTCAACGAACAATAGTTGTAAATATCATGTATAATCAAAATTTATAAAAGCTTCATGAAGAGAACACATTGTAAACATATAAATTTATAATTCAAAAGATAAAAATAGATTCTTGGACTCCATGGGTGAAAAGGGCCCATGGATGAACAACACACATACCTTAACCCTTAAGCTTGAAACCAAAAAAACACAATATTGAAAGCTTTCTTGAAAGTTCATGGATTGGGAAACTTGAATCCTTGATTTTCTTTGAAAGAAAAGGATCAATTTGATGAACTAAAGAAATAGTTATGGTTTATTTTAGAGAGAAACTAGGGAAATTAAACATATAATGCCCTAAAGGACGATTTAAGTCATGCTTTTACGAATTGAGATTAGGGGAAAAGATACAACTACCCCTCAGGAATTTAAATTTGCAACTGGAACGCTAATTAATATCATACTATGATTAGGCAAGGGCCTTATCTCCACACGCTACACAATGTGATGCAATTATATTGAGCTACTGGAATCAAAATCAAAAAATGACCCAATCCTCGACCAAAATCCAAAACTTCCTCGAGACATGTACCTTACACCCCTTAAAATGAATTAACTAAAAAAATTATATCTCAGGGTCGGGAGGTATGGTTTAAAAATCCTTGAAGTTAAGAGGCCAAAAATAAAACTAAGTCTCCAACACTTACTGAAATATTTTGAAGTTTTAAGCCTCTTATGGAAGCACTATAAGATGAACTGAGCTTAGAAAAGTATGGGGTTTTACAATAACCAAGGGATACAATTTATGCCAATGCTACAACTGGTCTAGATGACCATAGAAACTGTAAAACAGGACTTGAAAGAATAATTGCTTAACACTGAATGATCTTTGTCCTATCAATCAAGACTGAAGCCATACAGAATCAAACCCAAGCTTCCTACTCCCTCTGAGTAAATCATCCAAAATCCTTGCAAAAGCAGAAACTCAAGGTCGAAGCTGAAGGAACAAATATCGTGCTAATCAGACTATCATCCAAACACTTATCAACCATTATCCAACTAAACTAAAGAAGATAGGATAGGTAACCTCTGAAGTAGGCTTAACCAACCTATAGATAAAAACCCTCCAAACAAAATTCTCGACACCAAGGCTAAACCGCTTGATCTAAACTACCTTAACCAAACCTGAAAATGGGTTAGGATCCATACTCAAGTCTACCATAATTTTCAAATTTCCATTCCAAGGTGTCAAATTCGAAACTGATCTAACAAGTCTAAACTAAGCCTAAATACTCAAATTGACCTTACTATCTGAATTTGACATATCCTTATCGAATTATGTCGACCCATAATTGAAATATAGATAAAGAAAAAAATCATAATAGAGGATAAATCACCGGCGGAAAACACAAAAAACCAACTTTATATCAACTAGAGGGCATGACCCATGAAAGTTTACTCAAGAACTAACCAAGAATGCAACTACATTACAAAAAACCAAAACTTTGTCAACCTGGAGAAAAACAAATTTATTCAGAAACTAATCAATCCACTACTCTATCTCATCAATGAATACCCATACATATATCACTAAGGAAAAGAACTCTACAAAGTCTTATCTGGCCAAATAATTTCTGAAATGAGGAATTTCCTGAATCCATCCAAGTAGGACAACCTTGACCCCAAAGACAAATGGATCCTATTACTAAATAAGAAATAATAAAATATCCACACCAAAGAAAAGGTCAAGATGACAACAAGAAAACTAATCAATCAACAATAGTTAACAACTTTCTAATTTACCAATTAAGAAGCGGTCACAAAAAACATCACCTATCTCCAACTCTCGGAGTCCACTTAGACAAGAATCAAATCATGGAAAGAACATAGTATCCTATTCTACACCAATAACTAGATCAAACCATCACTAGTAGTCAAACCCAACAAATGAAAAAGATGAATTCAAGAATTCTCAATATCAACATCAAAACCACTATTAGGCGATAAAATGTCCACATCCAAAGAACGGAATCCAAACTAGTCAACCTCAAAAATAATTTACAAAGAGAATGATTGACAAAGTTAAAATCTCAGTAAAGCATAAGGAAAGTAAAAAATTCTCAAACCTAGAAATAAACCACATGGTCAATTTCCATCTCTAGGACCATGACAAAGCCACAAAAGGTTAACTTACCTTCTCTACCATAATTCACTCCATAATATATATAGCATACTCTAAAAAGGGAAAATGACCAGCCTCACCTCAATACAAGAGAGAAATCATCCAACAAATCTAGCTGCCTTAGACAATAAATAAGAACCATGAGAAAGAAAATTCAAAATAGATACTAACAATCAAGACATGTTACAAAGTGAGGATCAATTAACTTCACATAATGACAATAATGGAAATCGTAATACAAATATTGGTATAAAAGATAGTTTGTACCCAAAAATAAAATCAATAGTGACTACCAATATAGGTCAATATGCCAAGGTAAATAGGACTCGAACACAAATGCTACACCTATATGGGAAAAATATCAATATTGATTCACTTCAACCAAAGAATAACCTAGAGGGTAGCCACATAATCATGAATCCCATATCAAGGTGTACAATAATCAATATAAATTTACCAAGGCATACAATCATCAATGGTTATAAATTCTAATACACATAAATCAAAATGTGAAGGAAAGAAATAAAAGTGCACATATCAAGGTGAAATTCAAAGTCACATGCTTGACGAATTAGAGGAAGAACATATTTGAATGGGTCTAAACTCAAAATAATCATCTAAATCATCTACTGAGGTTCTAGGCACACTGGCTCTATCTGACTGGGCCGCAACACTATGATACTAGTCTGAATGAGCTGACTGAAAAAGTTTTCCATGTGGGGAGATTCTCTAGACCAATGACAAATCTCTTTACAGTCATAGCAAACTCATGAAGCCCTAACTTAGCGAGAAATATGAGCTAACCCCAAATGGCTAGCTAACTAATATCGAGGGCACTCCTTACTGAAATAACCATCATCCCCATAATTATAAAATACCTTGGGAACTCTAGGCTTGTACGAAACATATCATAACTCTATTTAAACAAACAACTTTGAGGCGCTCTCTAGACCAATGTCCTATCTCACCACAACCAATATAAGCTCTTAAAATACTCTGAGATACTGCTTCAGATCCTGAATAGCTGCCATGGCCTAAAAACTAATATCAAAAACTCAACAAGGTTCGACTAAAACTCTACCATGTGATTACCATGACTAATTTGAAATCCACCTATAGATTAAAGCATTAACTACATAGAACAAATAGGTTGCAAGTGAAGCTGACCTTTGCTTAGAGGAACCTCACACCCAAATAGAATACCAACATATTGATTACATAGCCTCTTGACTCCACCTCTATAAATCCTAATACATGCTCTTTCTTTGGCCCTTGGATGGTCAACCCCTTGAAATAAATAAGACCCAACTGCTATCAAATGATCTAACACAAAATAAAGTGGTAATTCTAATACTTTAATAAACCTATGTACCATATCGTGCTCTAAAAGATACAATATAGGAATATGTCTGGCCCACTTAAGAAATTCAATCTCATACTATTAAATTTAAAAAGAACCCTTATGAACACCAACAAACCAAACTCTATCTTGAGGATTACACAATAAACCAAATTTCACCCCTAGCGACTATCGATTAAAAGACTTAGGATCCTCAATATTGAATGTCAAAAGGTTGAAATAGTTGCAAACTCTATCAGAGCTTGGGTTGCCCCAAATCCTTTGAATGATATTGAAGATCCTTGATATCCATCACTGAGTTCCTGGTCGAACACTACACTAAAGCTTTTGAAATGCATGTCCAAGTCCCATCCATATATGTCAACAACCTTGCATCATACATTTGGGATAGAATAAAGTCAAATAAACATACTTGAGGTCAATAGAAATAAAGACATACGACAGGAGTCAAGAACAAAATATCCTAAGAATGCCCTGCAACCTCCCAAAGATAAGTTATGGACGTCTCCAAACTAATATGCAGGACTTTACTTGACACTAGGATCTTGTACAACCTCTTAGGTAAACCTAGGCTCTGATACAAATTTGACATGACCTAATTTCTAAGGTTATGATGGTTGCTACTATAACCCACCAGCAGGCAACCCAACTTATAGTCTGAAACTACCAGTAATAGACTACTAAGAGAGATAGAGGAAGAAGATAGAATAAATAAAATAAAAGGCAAAAAGTACATAAGATAGTCCTAAAAACTGGTGGAATTAGTACAAGAGCTTCTAATGAAATAATACAGACAAAAATAAAGTACAAAGTAAATATGCTAGTATAACTCATCTCTTAATAAAACATAGATTTTATTCTAGTACATAAGAGTGAGAATAACAATACTCTAAATTCTAGGAGCTCACACTATGCCCCTGAATAATAGCTACTCTGCATGATAGACACAATAATGGTCAGAACTCATACAATTATATAAAAGCTATAGAAGTGTAGTATGAGTACAAACATGTGGTACTCTATAGACTACTACCGATTACCCTCCAAAGATAATGGAAATATAAATATCATGCAAGCAGAAATGTAAACTACACCAAATATCCTACAAACTACGTACTAAACTTAAGAAGACCATAAAGATAACTATTATTTTCATATCCAAGCAACCAACATATTAATCTAATAGAACATAATGATATGTTACCCTATTCCAACCATACTCTAAGACCCTATCAGTATATCGTATATCACTTGAAAATACACAAATAAAATATGTAAGAAGGATATGTATACAACATAAGTAAATGAAAAAAGGAAGGGATAGATGGTAATACCATAACTACTATAGATTGATACATATACATAATAAGGCTAAGTCAAGGGTAAAAGATAAGTAAACATGCTAGCATCTCCAAGCCTCTTAATCATAGTAAAAACTAGGGCTAATTTGATTAGGGTCTCTAATCCAAATATCTAAACATGAAATAACTACCATATAATAGCAAACTAAGAAAATAAATCAGAATATTAGGGTCTAAAAATATAATTCCTACCCAAGGAATAATCATTCATAATAACATAACCATAAGGTAAGAGAATCAAAAGCTTAACTCAAATATCAATACTTTTCTAATAATCAACCTGGCATGAACCAATATTAATAACAAGAATAATGTAATCGGATAGTCCAAACAAAAATACCAAAAAAGGCTTTTCATACACCCGTTCCACCATAGTCATGGAATGTTCAATCAACACACAACACACCACAAGAAATACTCTTCACTTATACCTATTAAAAACCCTATAAGGATGATAGACATAGGAGAATATTTTTGAAAGGCAATGTACATGCATGAATGAATACAAGGAGAATCTATAATACCATAACCACTATATCATCATCAACCATCGTACTTGAATTGAAACTTATATCATCAATTTTAGAACTTGATCGGAACACACATCAATATCAACAATCCCGGGACATGAACTGAAGCTCATGCCATTAGTATATTCATCAATCTACTCTGTCCAGTATTTTATATATATATATAAAATACGTGCCTAGGATTGTTTCTAAATGAGTATAATGTTGTAAATCCATTGACCGAGTTAAACTCCAAAACTAAATAATCATAAAAGGGTGGGAATGGTTGGAATATCTCTCAAGTAACATAAATAGTAGTAGAAAATTGTGAATAAAACTCTATCTCTGTCAAATCTTTAAAACATTATTTTTAGGCTCAAAGGCTCATAAGTTATAAATTAAGATTGTAAGACTCCCATTATGAAAAAATCCATTATAAAAGTGAAAATGGAATAAATTCCTTTTTATGAAAAGAGTAATAAAGCCATATTATAGTTGGAATCCTACTATTTATCATCTGATATATCATGATTGTACCAAATCAATACATCCTATCACTAGAATTAAAACTATACGATTATAATCATCCATACGTCTATAAACTACAACCACTTCCTTGAGAAGAATAAAATATTTATTGAAACCGATCATATATAATAATTATAGGCTTGTGGCTAATACATATCTACTATAACTCTATCATGATAATTCAGGGGAAAATCATTAAAATCCACCATGTCACATAGAAACATTATACAAGAGGTTTATTAGTCTCATCTATGTGTAACAAGTTGTCATACGAATATAAGTCAACAAAGCTAACATAAATCTCGGCCAATGATGGGCTGGAGGGATCAACTTTTAAACCCCAAAATCCATTTTAGACTAACTTCTTCACTGAGATAGCTAAGGTATCTATATACACTTATAGATAATAAATAGGCCATCATTATTACTAAGATAGATATTGCACCTGGAACATGAGCAACTAATTCAAAGCCACCTAAATTATGATTTCGAAATAGCCTAAGTAGTCCAAATAAGAATAATCATATGAATTATAATTCCAGTACGTAAATCCCATCTTATATCTGACATCATAATCATATTTTGAATTATCTATATTTGTAATGAAAAGTAATAGGATCATAGAAGTCAAATACCCTTCTACCCTCCAATTTGGAAATTTAGGATATGCCATGGTGTTCTACCCACAATCATATCCTACCACCCCTATATAACTTGCAACTTATATAAATTAATATCTCAACAGGAATAGTCGATAGATGCCTACCTTGAAGTCGAACAACAATCATTGAATCATCCATAAATTTTTTGTCTTCACTCTATGATCCCAGAATGCCATCATGCTATCAAAATTGTATTCTACATATTATTAACAGTAAATTGAGACCTATATTGCTATATTAAGGGTAAGGTCAAATTTTGAGTAAAGAATAGGATCATAGGGCCCGTAGAAGGAATCCAATAGTGAACCCATAACGAGGTCCCTTAAAAGACAAGAAGTTGTGCTCAAAATTTGAGTAGAAATAGAGCATAATTTAGATCTTAAATCAACCATCAAATATTAGGAATTTAAGACCTTATTTCTAAGGATTTTACAAAGAATATAAATGAGAATTTAACGAAACATCAATGAGAAATGACCAAGAAGAGTTAGCTTAGTTGATCTCAAATTATAAGAATGATTTCCTACTTTTTCCACCCTTTGAGATCATAATTTTTTGTAATAATGGTGGAAGAAGTGATAGAAAAATTTGGTGGGGAAGAGGGAATTTATAGGCTACAGGTTTTGCTAAAGCAGACAGTTGGTCTCTAAAGAGCGTATAACTAAAGCAGAAAAATAACTATTAAAGTAGTCTGGCAATAATAGTGAGTTCCACTAAATAGGGAACCACTTTAGCATCCATTGGGAGATAAATAACCACAATGGTAAAGGGTCAGGGCCCCTAAATTGGCCTAAGGGAACTAACATTGAGCGGTAAAGTGACACAATAGGCACTTAAGAGGTCCTATCAAGTGTCCTGCACTAGTTTTTTCTAAGTCTAAAATGAACTTTCACCAGGTACTCAATTTTTTATTCAAACCCCATATGAGTAAATAAAATATTCTACCATACCAAATTCAATGTTCCAGACTCAATGAAACTACTATTTTATCAAATGTTTTTTAGACTAAATGTGGGGCCCACAACTATCATTCCTTCTTTTATATAATCTTCTCAATTGCCTAATACGAGTCTGGAAGCCTTAAAACCTTAACCAAGGGTTTACCTAACCTAAAATCAATGTTTTGGAGCTGATGTTGCTATCAGTTTTCTCATCCGAGTTTACCTAATAGGAATTTTGATATGAGACCAAATAACAAAAATCTCAAAAATAAGAAAATGAGCTAAAAATCTAAATGAACTATTTGATCACTGAACCGACAGTTCTAAAAAGTCAAAAAGAACCTATAGCTAATGTGGCTAGACTTGAAATGCCAAAAAAATATGCAAATCAAAGGAATGACAAAAGGTTATTACATGGATCTTCATATTGATTCTTTTCCTTCTTTATCGATAGTGAGACTTTAGAATTATGTTAGTTCCTGAATATTCTTAGATATAATTTAATTTAAGTTCTTGTACAATGACTTTTGGATATTTGGGATTGTAATAGCTTTTATGTTTGATTTTCTACCTTAGTTTTATTCTTAACTTTTAGAGATACGTTATATTATTAGAGTGGATTAATTGATTATCTTTTCTTAAAAATGGATAAATATTTTACAACGGTTTTGGTTATATTGTTCTGCCACTGGATTTTAATGTAGGTGCCACTCATCGATACTTAGGTCATGTAAAAGTTAGCAATAGAGCCCTAGGTCTATTTATCTTGTCGTACAAGCACATGTCTTACAGATTCTTAAAAAATGGTATAAAGATGTCTGTAATTTTTTTTGAGAGGTTATAGGACCTTAGGAAAAAACTCAGTTTCTTCATTCTTTCATGCTATTACATGATTCCAATTTGTATCTATTCATACATGGTGTAGTTTTTCATTTTAAAGTGTAATATGTTGTTGCCATGGCTCTTGAATAGATGAAGAATTTGATATAGCTATCATCTTACGTCAGTTAATAGGTCTAGTGATGACCATATATGAACATGATCTATTTTACTAATGTGTTTAGATGAAGCCTATAGTATTTCATAAGATTAAATCTAAGGATACTTATGAATTTATATGTGATTTACTTGAAAAAATTCACTTTATGAGGATGATTGAGAGATATGTTATGGTATTTGACATATTTTAGTTTCAAGGAGACGCCAAGATATGGTGAAGGGCATACACTAAGTGTAGGTCCCTATAGGTTTGCCTTTGATGACCTAGACTTAATTTTCATTTAGTCTTTCAATAGAAATGTTTATCTTGTAATTTATGGGATCTATTCATTGTCCTAGTATTCATCTCAGTTACTGCATATTGAGGAGGAGAAAAATTTTCACTTTATAAAGGGTTTGAAAACACTTCTCTAGATTTTTGTTTTTTAGATAACCTCTTATGTTATGTATTTTTAGGAGATAGTGGATCTTGTTAAAAATATAGATGGTGTAAAATAATAAAGTTATGCTAATTAGATTAGAAAAAAGGCTTGAAATAAGGTAGTTTTGGTGGTTCTTATTCTAAGGGTTAGAGCTCGTAGGGATACCCCATCTAAACCATTTAGTCAGCGATATAGTTTTATACTGAGGGTCCATCAAGGTTCATGTAACCATATTCAAACTTTGGTGGTTATCTAACTTCATCTTTTTCGGCATATTGACCAATCCTGGATTATACATATTATGAATATAGTAGGGTTGGTTAGATTTGAAGTTATTATGCTAGTTTAAGTAAGTATAGTCAGTTTGTGTAGTAACAATCTCATCAAGATCTAGCTTTAGTAGGTAGCAGAGGTGCTGGTAATGGTAGAGGTTGTCCACAGGGTAGTTGTAGTTCTCACCAGGTTGTAAGGGTAGGAACCAACCTAATTGAGGTAGGGAAAATATAGATTGTTGTAGTGCTCTGGCATATATGGGTGATGCTCAAACTTGTGATAAGTCCCATTTGTATATATTTTTAAGAAAGCCTAAAGAAAAGGCATCAGATACAGTTATTACGTATATTATTCTTGTATGTGAAAAGATAACCCCTATATTATTTAATCAAAGTTCTATTTTTTAATAAGTAACTATTAATTTTGTCGTGGGGTTATCATGGTGTATGATTTACTTGACCTTTTTGTTCGTGTGTCTACTATCATTATTACTGATAGGCTTTATTTTTCTTGTCCTGTTATTTTTATTAGGTATTAAGCTTTGGATGATTTATTGATATTAGACAAGGCAGAATTTGACATCATTCTTGAGATTAGTTAGTTTTCTCCATACCATGATATTCTAAATTGTCATGCTAAGACACTAACTATCGCTGTCCAGGTGATAGATAGTCTAAAGTAGAGAGTGACTATAAATTTGCTTCTATGAAACTCATCTATTTTATTCGTGCCAAGATGTTGATTGGGAAGGGTATGTTTGTGATTATTAGTCCACCATTAGGATACTAGTAATAGAGATCCAACCTATTAAGTCAGTTCATATGGTATATGAGTTCCTAAAGGTTTTTCTTGCTGACTTACCTAGCATGCCACCTGAACATGACACTTTTTTTGTATATAATTAAAGCCGAATACCTATCCCATATCTATCAACCCTTATGGGATGGCACTAGATGAGTTGAAAGAGATAAAGGCTCAGTTGGAAGAGTTTGTTGGTCAGGGTTTCCCTAATATAAGTGGATTTCCATGGGGTGCTCAAGTATTATTCATTAAGAAGGAGAATAGAAATCGTTACATGTTCATAGACTATTGGCAGTTGTATAAAGTTATGATTCATAAAAAGTACCCTTTTCCCAGGATAAATGATTTGTTTGACTAGTTACAATATGATTTAGTATTTTCCATGATTGATTTATTGTTGGTGTATCATTAGTTAATGATTTGGGATATACGGTATGATCAATATGAGTTCTTAGTGATATCCTTTACGCTGATTAACTCTATTAAATCATGGCACGTGTTGATTGATGCATTCTTGGACAAATTTTTTTCTACCATGAGGTAAATTATGTCGTTTACCATGATGTAAATTCCAATATGGTAGCAACAGCTTTATTATCAGGCAAAAGTAAAATGAACTCGTTTCTAACATTTAAAGAGATATCAAAAAATGTGTGATCCTGTGATACCATGAATTAATGATGTGATATTTATTGAAATATTCTATTATGTCTTACACCCTATAAATTGGTCCATAAAAACTCTGTTGCTGGAGAGGATTAAAGGGATCATGATCTTAGTACGACTATGAAGCTTCTAATGGCATCGCAAGGCACACAAATAAATGGAATTATATTATTAGCACTTTAATTAAAGGAGTACGAAAGTAGAAAAAGAGAGAAACAATGTCCATATTTTGAAGAATCCCATAATGCAAACTTTCCTAAGGAGCTATGTTTATAATAAAGAAGTTCTTGTGCAGCGAAGTTAAATCAAGCGCTTACTACCAACCAACCCAAGTTCACTATTTTATTTTATATTTGATTTTAATAATTCATTTGTTATTTTTGTTAAATTTAGGAACATAAGCACGATGGAAAAGTTCAAAATGCAATCAAATATGAGCAACATGATTGAGACAAAATCTGGGTTACCTAATAAGGAAAGAATACTTTGGATGAATTCAGAGTAGTTCTAAAATAGAAACCACTATATTTTTATTTCCTACTTTATTATAGCACTGAAGATGGGGTAAGATTTTATGTGGAGCTGGGTACATCTTTGATTAATTTTATGCTTTATATTTTAGTGAATTTTCTTTGCTTTATTATATGATGTCTAGTTGCCCTATATCATGAGTAAAGAGTTTGTTTTAGAGGTTTGGACGTCTTGATAGAAGTGTTTTGTAATGTATTGCTCAACACATTTTTGAGAGTTGTTTGCATCATAAAATGTCTTGGTTATCTTGTTGAGACTAACTTAGAAAGAATACATAACAGAAGAGAGCTTAATCTAGGATTTAGGTGATTTTTTAGGATAATGAATGATTAAATTGTGGATTTATGATGTGAGCCTTAGTTAAACTCCTTTTCACCCCTTTTCTCCCACATCTAAGCTTTGTTTTAAGGATAAGTTGACCTAACATTAATTGATGCATGATTGAAATGTACTTATTGCATAGAAGAATTTTAAATTGAAATCAAGAGTTTGAAGTGTTTAAAGAGAGTATGAACAAATGAAAAAATTAACAATGTATTTTAGGGTCTATTTGGTCATTGTATGATGCACATTTAATCAAGGGCATTTATGTATTTTCTTATCTTATCTTACCTTATAAGTATAAATAGAATAGGATGCAAGATTGTTTCTTTCGAAAATACCTTTAGTTGAAGACTCTTGGTGAGTTTGGTGGGTTTATCACTTTATCTCGTCACTAGATCTCACTAGAATATCTTTTTGTTAGGTTATTCATGTTTTGAATTCAATTTTCTTTATCCTTAAATTTAAAATGTGATTGTTTCATCAAATTGGAGCATTCCAAATTTCGTTTTGTTGGTTCCATAACCTATTTACAAGTCATGACAAAACTTGCTTTACTCCACCAATAGGTAAGCCAAATCGTTGTTTAGAGCTATCAGCATTGGGCTAATTTTGTAGAAAAATGAGTAAAAGACGAAAATTTGCAAATAAAGACTTATAGTAATAATAATAGTTTAAAGAAAGAGAAAACATCAATAACCAAACCACGGCCTAGTATTTATCAGTACAAGATCCACTAGCCAAAATGGAATATAATTACTGTAATATTCAATATACATCAGTCTCGAATAAATGACTAATACAAAAATTAAAGAAGGAAAAAGGAAAACTCTGACTCCGCGAGCTCACCATATCTTTGAACTTAACACAACACGATCTTGACATCAACAACGTCCAGTAGTATTGGGATCTACACAAAATAGTACAGAAGTGTAGTATGAGTACCAAGACCACGGGTACACAATAGGCATCATCGACCAACTAAGATAAGTAATAATATAAGTATAATAAATATGCAAGATAAATAAGCTAAGTCACTGTAAAAGGGAAAATCTAGAATAGTACTCCAAACTATAAATAAATAATAATAATAAATATATTATGAAAGAAAGTATAAATAATACTAAAAGATAGGAACCTATAAGCTAGTAACTGTGGAAAATTTAATAACCCAACATGAGCTCCCATAAGTCCGGATGGAACAATCAACAAAGTAAATAACTGATATTCCATAAATTACAAAATATCAAGCCATAACTATTGATTCCTCTATGCAATAACATACCGTAAATAAACCTCAACACCGAACTCAAATTGAAACTCATATCAACATCATCATTTGTCAGACTTGAACCAAAACTCATGTAATAAATTATCGAAATTGCAACAAAACTCAATATCAACAAATCACACAACTTAGTCTGAAATTAGTAACAACTCCCAAGTACCAATATAGGAGAAAAATAAATAATCTAGTCACTTTAAGCTCTAAAATTTGCAAATTTATGGATAAAATAAACCTATGAAGTCTACAATGAGCTAATAAGAATCTTGGTCTAAGGTACGCCTGAGGGGCCTACTTCTGGTCCCCAAAATGTGTACTAAGTAAAAATCTATACCGAACTTGGATAAGGTATCTGAATTTACTTCTAGATGTTAAGTAAGGCACAATGATCTTTAAGGTAGAAATTCTACCTTAAACATTTGTAACTAAGCCAATTACGCCTAATTTAAAGTTTTAAAAGAGTCTAAACAATCCAAATAATACTAATTATATTGATTGCAACCTCTAATACCTAAATACTATCTAATATCTAGCATAATATAATAAAATTATTACGAATTAGTTCAATCAATGAGCAAAGAAAATCTACTTTACTTGGACATCAAAGAAAAGCCTAAGGAAATCCGCTAAACATAGATTTCTCCTTTCTGAGAAGCTTTTTCAAGATGCCACACTATCATAATCATAATCTACTCATCAACACAAGAAAAATGATATCCATATTACACTTTGGTTATTTACGTCAAAAATTACATAAAAATCCCACATGGTATCCATTGTAGAATCACACTTTCAAAACTAACATGTCGCTCTATCCTCAAGGAACATTTATCCTAAAGAATGTGTTATTCTGAGCTCAAATGGTGATACAATCAACCCACAAATATTCTAAGGATTTTAGGGAATTTATGAGAAATTAACCATGGAATTGTTGATAACTCACCAAGAACTCAGAGAAAAATGCATTATTCAATCTTATAAACACCTAAACTTATCTATGAATATTTCTCCCAACTTTTCACACCTTATAGGGATGTATTAATTTTGAAATATGTAAGAATGGGAGAAAACGGGCTAAGTGGGGTATTTATTACTACCAGGTGTCAAACTAGGGAATTAGCTCAAAAAACCTAATGAATCGTCGGGTAACTAAACTGTTAGCTCCATCAAGTCATAAATGACTTGTGGCGGCATTAGGAAATATATTAATGGTAAAAATGAGCAAAAATGCAGAAAATAACCTGGAAGGTCATTACAATATCTACAACTTAAAGAACTTTTGACTAAAAAAATAAAGGATAAAAATGTACCTAAAGCCTCGAATAGGTGAGGATACTGGGCTCGTATCACACTCTCCACCTCCCAAGTAGTTGTCACAACTGGGAGGTGTCTCTATAAAACTTTAATAGCTAGAATCTTTCTAGAGTGTAATTGCGTGACATCACTGGCTAATATGAGTACAAGCTCCTCCACAAAGGTCAATCGCTCATCTAACTACATCGAGTCCCACCATAGCATATGAGATTTATCGAGAATGTACAATAGCAACATTGAAACACAAAAAATTGGATGAACAACAACATAATCTTTGGATAAGTCTAACTCATAAGGCACCTCACCAACAGTGTGAAAAATCTCAAAGGGTACAATATATCAGAGGTTAAGCTTACATTTTCTCCCAAAACTCATCACACCTCTCATATACGATACTCAAAGAATACCTGGTAACCAATTCAAATTTTCAAGGCACAAAGTTGTCAAACACCATAAAAATTTTGACCATTTTATTCTTTGACCCTCCCGTGTACATAATAATAATTTTTGACTTGAATTATAATAAGAGATGTTAAAAGGGTGTTTTGGGAAATTTCTGGGATTTTTGAAAGGGGTTTGGGGTTATTTTTGGACCCTGAGGAAGTAACCCTCCATGATAATCGCATGCCACAGATGTTATCCTCTATATTAAGGGTGTGGCACAGAGGCTAACATACGCGATAAGGGTGTTCCATAATACTATGTTAATTTGACCTATTTTTTTCACATGGGGTGAGGGGATTTTTGTCCATTTACCCATTGTATGAATTTTCAACTTAAAATTGACCCTTCTTCTTTAGTTTTTAAGACATCAAATTACATTCCCTGTCTCTTAAACTCAAAACCCAAGAAATCTTAAGGGTTTTGTATAGGATTCACCATTCAAGCTCCAAACATCAATTTCTCTCTAAATTATTCTATATTTCAGGCATGTTTCCCATCCCTTACTAGTTTTTTTAATTTGTGGATTATATTTAATCAATATTTTTGAGTTTTAATTAATGTGTTTGAAATTGTGTTAAAGGTTTTTATTATGATTACTTTAATTGCTTTTCCCATAGTTTAAATAAATTATTCATGCGTTACTTTATAGATTTTTGGACTGAATTTGTGCCTTGCTTTAATAGATGGAATATGGACATGTGTTTCCCCAAAATTATAAAAGTTTTGCATGATAATTGCACCAACCTCAATCCACTTTGTAAACTTGGTGTTGAATATGGATAATTGCCAAATTTAACTTATCTTTTAAAACCATTGCATCGTGTTAAAGGATAAATGGATAAATATAGGTTTTGCATGACATTGGTGCCCATGGATTGGCTTTTTATAATAGAACTTGGGACTCAATTTTCATATATGGAATAATTTAATTATCTTACAAGAATTAATGGTATGATGACATTAAATTTGTAAATGCCTTAATCAATGACTCGTGGGATAATTGTTCGTTTATGTGGAAAGTATTTTAATTTGGGAATAAAGGTAATTGTGTAGATCACCATGAACGTATAGGTCCCGGAGGCTAAAAAACAAATTTGTGGGCAATAGCGGTCTATGTTACTATGTTCTTAGTGAACATATTATATTAAATTTTTCAAGGGCTATATCCTTGATGTCATTGGATTTTCTTCAATTTTCCTCGAGTCATATGGCTAACATGCACTAGGACTTTTCAGTATGGGGACCTATACCCATATACTCTGTGGGTGCCTTTATGATGGAGCAGGCTACACATCTTAGGCTAATGGTTTAAATTCTCATGTTCATGACCCTTTTCCTTATCCCAACATCTTATATATATCGATATAAATGTTATGCATGCGTTTTTTGATTGGTTTCTAGAAATGGCATTATTTTATAACTTTATCAAAGTTACATGCCAATTTTTACCCCACTGACTATCCCTGGATTCTACATCATTTTATGATGTAGTGTCAAAAATGATTTTTTGTTGCTCTTTTTTAGTGTTAGGTGATTTGGTATTCTTATGGATCTACTGTGAAGTAGTGAACCATCATTCCTTTGAAGGCCTAGACAATTCATTATTTTCAGTAGTATCATAGAATTTCATTTTAGATTTATTTTGTTCATAGTCGAGGGCATATCCCAACGTAGTTGGTATTTATTATGTTAGAGGCTCTTATGGGCAAGTGTGGGATTTGTTGTTTTTTATTCTTAGAGTTTATATTTGACTAATCTATACTTCTCATTATTATTTTTTTTGGCTTCCATTATTTATATTAATGTGCTCTTGAGATAAGGCTTAGGGGGTAGTCTCAGGCTTATGGTGGGCTTGAGTTACACATCATGGCCAAGCCTTAGTTCGAGTTATGGAAAGCTTTATATCAGAGAAAATTTGATGGTTGTTGGGTTTCCAAAAAGTTATGGTAAATTAAGTCTCTTTTTTGGATGTGTAGTGTGCCACAGTTATAAGTGGGAGGCTATTAGGCATTTAGGAATGTTTCCCTTTCTTGTAATCTAATTTGGGATATAGATTCTAGTCAACTTTAAACATATATAACTCATAACTTACTCTTATTTTAGATCATGCCTCCCCAAAGATCTGATGCCCTTAGAAACTCTGTCCTACTTGAGAAAAATATGTAAGGAGTTCACCTTTTTCATGGAGTGTATACGTAGTCTAGGGTCCTTACTCTTGACTATACTACTCTATGTAAGGTTCTACCAATCCCTACTAGTCCTTCTTGGTCTTTTCGTGCTAGTAACACTTATTTCTAGTCACCTAAAAAAATATCTCAAATCTAGAGTTCCATTATTCTAATCATATGCTTGCTAATATTGATGCATCACAGTCTTATCAGTATGATCGTGTTGGTTTGGCTGTTAGTTCAGCTGAGGTTACTCAAGTTCAATCCCCCAACCTTTATTGGATCTAAGGTTGAGAAGGATACTCAGTGGTTTACTAATTATATGGATAAGATCTTTTTAGTGATACATACTACTGATTCATAGGGTATGGAGTTTATTTCCTATCAGTTAAAAGACGTAGCTTATAAGTGGCATGAGGAGTAGGAACCAATGAGGGGTGATGATGCTGAAAAAGGCGGTGTGGGGTTTTCAAGAGCTTTTCCTGATCACTTCTTTCTTTAGGAGTTGAGAGAAGCTATGTCCAAAGAGTTTGTGAACTTGAAGCAAGGTCAGATGAGTGTTAATAATTATGATCTGAAATTCCTGCAGTTGTCCTACTATGCTCCAAAATTTATGAATAATATGAGATCCTAAATGAGGAAGATTACTTCAGGGCTTTCCTTTGATTTAGTGCTAGTGTAAGGATTCTATCTCAAATAATGATATAGATATCTCTTGGCTAGGGGTTTACATACAACAGGTGAATAATAAGAAAAAGAAGCAAGTAGAATGGGAAAGAAGAAGATCAAGCAGTTTAGATATTCAAATCATGGTGCAAATCAGCAAAATAATAGGAAATATAGTAGAAATTTTACCAAGAAGAAGAATTAGGGAAATATTTCTTCAAGAACTAGTGATTTTTATCCTAAACCTTCTAGGGATTGTCTTTTTCAGGCTAGCAGTGGTCCTAAGTTAAAAGTTGTGCAATCTCAAGTTAGTAGAGCTCAGTCAGCCCCATGTTACCCTCCATGTCAATTTTATGGGCAGTTTCATCATGGATATTATGAGAAAGGGAGAAATTGATGCTATAATTACGGTCAACTTGGTTATATATAGTGAGATTATCCTCGGCCAACATTGACACTAGAGCTTATAATGTTCCAATTGTAACTTATTTAGCTCCTATCGCTAAGGGTTCCAATTCTGGTGCCGATATTAGACAAAATTACCTCTATCAACTTTTGACTCAATAAGGATCCGAGTTATCAACAGATGTAGTTACTGGGATATTATAGAGCTTCTCTTATGATATTTAGGTTTCCTTGATTTAGTTTTACCTATCTCATGTGACCCCTTATGCCACTGTATATTTTGGTTTTGGTCATAAAAATATTTCCAACCCTATTTTAGTGTCTACTATAGTGGGTGATTCTATTATTGCTAGAAATCTATAAGGGTTGTATGGTATCTATCTTTTATAGGAAGACATTGGTTGATTTCATATAACATAATATGGTGGATTTTTATGTAATCTTAGGGATGGATTACCTTTATTTTTGTTATGTTTCTCTGATTGTAGGACTCGAAAGGTCAGTTTCAATTTTATGAATGAACTTATTATTGAATGGAAGGGGAGTTCCTTAGTACCTAAAAAGAGGTTTATTTCCTATGTTAGAGCTCAGAAGTTAATTTTCAAGAGGTGTCTATATCATCTAGTGTAGGTTAAGGATTCTGACTTTGAGTGTCCCTCACTAAAAACTATCCTTGTGGTTAATGAGTTTCCTAAAGTTTTCTTGATGATCTTTCTAGAATTCCTCCTGGTACGAAGATAGATTTCAAGATTGATCTTTTACCAAATACCTTTCCTATTTTCATCCTTCCTTACAGAATGGCTCCGTCTGCATTAAATGAGTAAAAAGAGTAGTTAAAGGATGTACTTGATATGGGTTTCATCCATCCTATTATTTCTTTGTAGGGTGCTCTAGTACTTTTTTGTGAAAGAAATATGGTCCCTTCAAATATGCATAAACTATTGTCAGCTGAATAAAGTCACAGTGAAAAACAAGTATCCTCTTCCTAGGATTGATGGTCTTTTTGACCGACTTTAGGGCGCTAGATTTTCTCTTATATTGATTTTTTTGGGTTATAATAAGCTATAAAATAGGGAGGTTGATATTCACAATTGCTTTTTGAACTAGGTATGACCATTATGAGTTTTATGTTATGTCATTTGGGTAGACCAATGGTACGACTACTTTCATGAATCTTATGAATAAAGTGTTAAGGTATTTTCTAGATTTGTTTGTTATTATCTTCATTAATAATATCTTAGTGTACTCTAAGAGTAAGCAGGATCATGCAAATCACCTCCGAATTATATTGCATACTCATAAGGACTAGAAATTGTATGCGAAATTTTCTACGTTTTAATTTTTGGTAAGTATTGTAACCTTTTGTGTGCATGTTGTCTCTAGTGAGGGGATCAAGATGAATCCACAAAAAATTAAGGCATTTAAGGAATGGCCTAGACCCATAATTGCAATCGACATTACGAGTTTCTTGGGCTTGGATGAGTATTATAGGATGTTTATGGAGAGTTTCTCATCTATTGTTACTCTGTTGACAAGGTTGACTTAGAAAAATTTTAAGTTTTTATGGTCCAATGCTTTTGAGGGTAGTTATAAGAAATTGAAGAATAATTTGACTTCTTGATCAGTTTTCACCCAACCCAAGGGTACTAAGGGATTCATTATGCATTGTGATGTGTCTCATGTGGGAATGGGTTGTGTTCTGATCTAGAATAGTAATGTCATAGCATATGCTTCCAGGTAGCTTAAGGTTCATGAAAGGAATTATCTAACTCATGATCTAGAGTTAGAGACTATGTTTATTTCTTTAAAAATCTGGCACCATTTTCTGTATGGGGTGCATGTGGATATATATCCAAACTATAAGATCTTGCAATATGTGTTTACACAGAAGGAATTAAACCACAAACAGAGGTAGTGGCTCAAATTGGTTAAGGATTATGACATGAGTCTTCTCTACCACCAAGGTAAACCTAATATAGTTTTTAATGCTCTTAATAGATTGTCTATAGGAAGCTTATCTCCATTGATGAGAAGAAAAGTGGGTTGGTGAAGAATATACATAAGTTGGATAACTTAGGAGTTTATATCTTGGACTCTGAGGATGAAGGGGCGATTATTAAAAAAGTGGTTAAATCATCTCTTGGTACTGAAATGATGGAGAAGTAGGCTTTGGATCCCATACTTATGTAAATTAAGGATGATGTTTGTCATCAAAAGGTTATTGAATTTGATATTAGGGGATATGGCATTTTTAGGTATTAAGGAAGGTTGTCTATTCTTGATATTGATGGACTGTGGGAAAGAATCTTGGTTGAGAGGCTTACAGGTCTAGATATATAGTTCATCCAGGTTCTACTAAAATGTACATGATCTAAAGAGAATTTACTGGTTGAATAATCTGAAGAGAGATATGGCAAACTTTGTGGCTAAGTGTATGGATTCTAATAACGTCAAGGTTGAGCATTTGAATCCCAGTGGAATATCTCAAGAGATATAGTTTCTTATATGGATCTCACAGATGATTAATATGGACTTCATTATAGGTCTTCTGTGGTGTAGCAATTAATATGATTCTATTTGGGTCATTGTAGATGGGATGAGTAAGTTTGCTCACTTTTTGCCTGAGAGGACTAACTACTTAGAAGAGGAATACTCTATGTTGTTCATTCAGGAGATAGTTAAGTTGCATGGGGAGCTAGTGTCCATCATTTCAGACCAAGGCACACAGTTTTCTTCTCACTTTTGGCATTTATTTAGAAAATTTTGGGTAATTAAGTGAACCTTAGCACCGGTTGGCACCCTTAAATAGATGGACAAGAAGAATGGACTATTCATACTTTTGAGGAATAGTTGAGGGCCTATGTGATTGAATTTAAGGGTAGGTGGGTTGAGCATTTTCCTATTGAGTTTGCATACTACAATAGTTGTCATTCCAACATTCAAATGGCTTCTTTCGAGGCTCATTTTGGTATGAGGTGTAGGTCTCCTATTGAAAGGTTTGAGGTTTGTGAGACTAGGTTTTTTGGTCCTGACTGGATTTCCCAAGCCATTGAAAAGGTGAAAGTCATTTGAGAAAGTCTAAAGATTGTTCATAGTCGCCAAAAATCTTATAAATATGTTAGGCGAAAAGAGTCATGATATTTGGGAAAAAGGGGAATCTCAGTCCCCGTTACATTGGTCCATATAAGATTGTTAGGAAATTTTGGAATATCGGGTGTAAGGTAGATTCACCAGCAAGTTTGGCTTCCATTAATCTTGGTTTCCATGTGTCTATGCTAAAAAAATTTATGGATAATCTTTCATTGATATTGTTTGTTAAGGATGTTGGTGTTTTGGATTTGTTGAGTTATGAGGAGGTCCCAGTGGATAAATTGGATAGAAAAGTTCGTAGATTGAGGACAAAGGACATAGCTTTAGTAAAGGTTCTTTGGAGGAATCAAAAGGTGCAGAAAGCTATATAGGAAGCTAAAGAAGATATAAAAGTCAACTATCCATTCTAGTTCCCTGTGTTGGATGAAAGTCAAGTACAAAATCTTCATTTGATTCTAATGTATTCTTGCTATTATGGTGCTATAAACACATCCTAACTTCTCATTTAGGGATGAATGATATTAAGGGGAGATAATGTAAGACCACATAAAAATTTTGACCATTTTATTCCTTGACCCTCCCGTATGCATAATGTCAATTTTTGACTTGAATTATGTTAAGGGATGTTAAAAGGGTGTTTTGGGAAAGTTTCAGAATTTTTTGAAGTAGTTTGGGGTTATTTTGGGACCTTGAGGCAGTAAGCATCCACGCTAGTGAGGTGCCACATAAGTTAGACCTCGTGATAAGTGTGTGGCATGGAGGATACCCTCCGCAATAAGCGTATGCCACTCTCCTATGTTAATTTAGACCAATTTTTATTTTTCATTTGGGGTGAGGGGCTTTTGGTCTTTTTACCCATTGTACAAATTTTAATCAAAAAATTGACCTTTTTCCTTTTGTTATTAAATTATCGAATTCCATTTTCTCTCTTAAGCTAAAAACCCAATAAAGATCAAGGGTATTATATAGGAATCACCATTCAAGCTCAAAAATTCAAATTCTCTTAAAATTGTTCTATATTTTAGGCATGTTGCTTATCCCTAACGTGTATTTTTACATTGTGGAATCTATTTAATCAATATTTATGTGTTTTAATTAATGGGTTTGAAATTGGGTTGAACAGTTTTAATTATGATTACTTGAATAGCCTTTACCATGGTTTAAATTGATTATTTATGCTTTAAGTTATGTTTTTTTGGGACTAAATTGGTGCATCATTTTAATGGTTGGAATGGGAGACATGGATTTTCCTAAATTGATGGAATATTTGCATGATAATGGCATTAACCTTAACCCAATTTGTAAACTTGGTTTGAATATGGATAATTGTCTGATTTAACTTATCTTTTGAACCCATTGCATTGTATTAAAGGAAAAATGGTCAAAGATGGGATTTGGATGGCCTTGGTAACCATGCCATTGATTTTTAAATAGAACATAGGATTCAGTTTGGTTATATGGACTGGTTTGGCATAATTGAATTAGGTTGCAAGCATTATTGGTATGACGACACCAAATTAGTAAATGCCTTATCAAATGACTTATAGCTTAATGTTTGGTTTATGTGCAAAGTGTTTGGGCTTAAAAAGAATCATATAGCTCACCGTAAAGGTGTTGGTCGTGGGGGAGGGGGGAAACACTGGAAACCATGTTTACCGGCATTGGGGTCCATGTGATTATGTGATTCGTGCACTTATTATATTATATTTTTAGAGGCATATTGCCTTGATGTCTTGTCTTACCTCAATTTTCCTCTGTTCGTATGGCTAACATACACTGGGGCCCTTTCAGCAGGGGAAGATGAATCCATATAACTCGTGGGTCTTGTATGATGGACCGACCTACATAGATTAGGCAAATGGTTTTAACTCTCATGTTTATGACCTTTGTCCGTATCCCGGCATCTTATATATATCTATATAAATGTTTTCCAGGTGGTTTTCGACTGGTTTCTTCAAATGGCATTATTTTATAACATTTTCTGAGTTACATGCCAGTGCTTAACCCATTGATCATCCCTGGATTCTACATTGTTTCATGATATAGGGTTCAAATGGTTTTCTGTTGCTCTTGTGTATGTTTAGATTAGTTTGTATTCAAATGGATCTGTAGTGAAGTGGCAAGCCTCCCTCCTTCGGAAGTTGTAAGACCTCAAAAAATTCCCTCGTAGTTTAACCCATTAGAGCCTGTCAAGTAAAGCATAATTTTGCTCTTAAAAGACTAAGGACTGGCTTCTAAAGTGATTAGTGTTTAAACAATATAGAATTTTCCTAATTTTGACTTTTTATCGTGTGGGAAATTGAATTATCATTCAACGATATCCATTTGGTCAAAATCCTAGACCGGAAGAGAAAGTTATGGCCAAATTATAGAAAGCAGTATGAACCGCCCAACTGCAATGAAAGGGTCGACGGACCATCGAGCTAGCGATGGATCATCGCCCAAACCATCGTAGCGGAGGCAGTGAGTCCTCTTTTTAGCCAGGCTCGACGAAATAGCCGACAGACCATCGAGCTAATGATGGACCATCGCCCAAGTCGTCGTTGCCAAGATAGTAAGTCCTATTCTAGCCCAGGTGTGACGGTTAGGCTGACGGACCGTCGAGCCAGAGATAGACTATCGCACGAGCCATCACAGATCTTGATCAGTATTTTTAATTCATTTTTAAAAGGACTTTTGGGTCATTTTTCATCCTTTCCAACATCTAAATACATCTAGCTAAGGCAAAAATGCCATATTCTCCTCAAGCAAAAAAAATCTAGGGTTTCTTGCAAAATTTACTCCTAAGAACAAGGTCCAAATCTTCCTCTAAGAAATTCAAGAACTCACCTTAGATTGTACAAATTGAGTTAATATTCAAGAGTCCCAAGTTAAAAGCTTTAAAAACCCTTATTCAAGAGTGCGAAAAAGAGTCTCAAGCAAGCTTGTTCATCTACATTCAAAATCTAAGTATGTGGGGTTTGAACAAGGGTAACTATTTCACCCTTGTGCCCAAATGCTTATTTTAAATACAAATTTCTGCACATTATGAGATTTTCCATGAAATTGAAGTTAGGGTTTATATCCATTATTATTGTTTACAAGATTTTGAGATTTCCCATGGATTAAAGGTTGAATTACATGATTTTGTATATATTTCCATTCCTATTTTCGAATTTTCTGGATTTTAAGATGATTCTGATTTTTTGTTTTCAAGCATGAATTTTGAGATGTTGAAATCATGAGATTCATATTATGAGTTATTTTTCAAATATCTTGATTGAGATGATTGTAAGATTTTTAAGATGATGGTTGAGCATGAACTTTAAATATGATTTTAATGCTTTAAAGCTTTATATTTTGAGTCCTAAGTACAAGTGATGAGTTTATAAGGAGATTATGATCTCAAGTGTTGTTGACAAGTTTTGATAAGTACTTTCAAAAGATAAGATAAGAATCAACACTACTTATGATTTAAAGCTAAGAGAAGCATAATTTGGTCTTCATTATACACCATTGAGTTATTTTAAGTTGGATTTCCTAAAATTTTGAGCCTAAGTATAGGAGTAGTATTTAGCACCGAGTTGGGTATGATTCCAAGGTTTCATACCATAGAACTACGTGCCACTGTATGATTGAGATTTATGGGCTTGAGGCTGAGATATTGATCATTAAAGTTAAGGTTCTACTTTGATGGAGAGGATAGAACAACTCTCCCCAACATGGGCAAGATGTTAGACTCTATGTGGCTAACATGGTTTATGTCGGTTAGAAAAAACTCCCAAAGCAGTCCCCTACTCTAAATTAAGATAAGTACTTTGAGATTCCCATAGTTCCCCAAGTCCACTACGTCCCGATGTCCTATAATCTCTAATTTTTAAAGAAGTCCTTTATCCTCCATAAGATAAAAGAACATGTTTTGAAAGCGAATATGTTAAGATTCCTCTTGTTTACAAGTTTAGAGAATAAGGTGCAGAATGCTGATTTTTGAACTAATGCAGAATGCTGATTTTTGAACTAAGTGTAATTACTCACGAGATTTGTACTATATGCTTCATTATACATGATTTAGGAAATTTAGATTTTAATTTTTCTCAAGCTATGTGAGTAATTTATATCTTCATGCATGTTTTATGAAGAATGATAACAATAAATGCAAACACCCCCATACACTCAGTATATCCTCAAAGTACTGATCCACATATACGTCTGTGTGCTATATTTTCTCATAATATTTGTACAAGTTGTAATGCATACACCATATTTAGTCAGTTCACAGCTTTCAGTCAGCAGGTGATGAGTCCCATTAATTCAAGTGCTGTGTCAGTTATACAGTTTGAGATGTATTATATTTTCTTTATTCAGTTATATTGAGTTGGGATAGTTGGGAGTCATGAACCGGCTACCCATAGTCAGTACTAGTAGAGGCTTCTTAGACAGTTAATAGTTTTGATGTGTTTTATCTCAATTTTGTTAACAAAGGTAGAGTTGTAATCTTGTAAACTCAGATTTTGTATTGATCAAGTTCAGTGAAGTTTTATTATTTCCACTGATTTTGTTCAGATTTATGTATTTTATTTAGTTGCTTGTAAGTATGCATGTAGTAGGGTTAGCTTGGGATCACTTATGACCCTAAGCACTGTGTGATGTCTCGGGACCCATTTTTGGGGCCTTATAAACACAGTATCAGAGCACAAGGTTCAAGAGTTCTAGGGTGTCTGTGAAGCCGTGTCTAGTAGAGTCTTGCAGATCGGTACAAAAACGTTTGTACTTTTCTTTGAGAGGATACAAGGCATTTAGGAAATTTCTCTATCCTTTCAAGTCTCAGATCGAACTATAGAAAGGTTCTCTAAGAAACTTAAATAGCTTCTCTTCTTACGCTATTCAGGCCATCTCTGCCTTTTTTTAAGGTACCAGAAATAGTCAAGCTTAATTCTCCACAGATCGTAATAAGATTATAAGAAGGCTAGAAAATATCCCATTAGTGCTTTTGAGTTCCAAAGATTGAAGTGCTTTATCATGTTTGTAAAAAAATTATGCACTAAGCCCAGGTCAGATGTGCTTTTAGATTTCCTCCTCATAATGCATAATGATAATCTATACTTCTTTATCTATGTAGTGTTCTTAAGGTAACTTGATCGGCAAGTTCCAATTTCCTCTCCTAATAATACTCTCAGACGTGCTAACAAGAAGTTTTAAAAGTCTTATGAAGCAATTTGAGAGGTGCCTTCTAGTGTGTTATAAGTCCCCCAAGTTTAAAGTTATGCCTCATTCCTATAAGTCATTCAGTTAAGACAAAGTAAGATGTGTATTCTTAGATCATTGAATATTGTGTGCCAAGTTTCTAACTCTTGTAATCTTTTTATCATTGTGTTGTTGGAAATCAAAGTCTATTGAAGCCATGTGAGGCCTATTTCGATTCACTAGCAACTTGTTGTTCATTTTTTATTTTTGTGTTGGTTGGAACTGGGGGTTTAGAGGCCTAGTGACAAGAAGGGTAGTCAGTGCGATATATTAAATATATGGATAGTCGAATATTTTGCATATGATTGAGGTAGTAATAAAATGATATGTCCTTGTGTGTTAGTTTAGTAGAAGGGAGAGAAGAATTTATTAGTTAAGGTGAATTATTGTTTGCTTGAAGCAAGAAAAAAGTTGTTGACGTCATTTGTTGTGCTAGAATAGTATAGGTTATTGAAAAAAGTACTTGGTGGAGGAGTGTTGTTAATTTAGGCTTTCCTGAAATTGCAAGAGGAAGTTTAGTTGAAACTTATAGACCTATGAAAGAAATTTAGGTGCATAGATAGGTGAATAGTAATAATGTGTAGAAGAAAGATGTGGTAACAGATTGTAAATAAGATAGACCATAGGATTATGATTGATCATTATTGTTATGAGGTTTTAGCGAGATGGTATTTTTGGATGTTGAGCAGGTAAGAATAGCTGTCAAGATTCTGGTTAATCATAGTTAAAACGAGATACTAAGTTTGAATAGTAGATGATGAGCAAGGTGGATATAATGATTGATGTGTTATGAATGTTAGTCGTATGGAAGTGATCTAGTAGGTTTGAACAGTGTATGTAAGAGCTTAAGTTTATTTGTCTCATAAAAAAGTATGATGTTGTATGTATGATGTGGAAGTACGCCCAAGGTGCTATGGGGCTATATTATTTTTCTAGTATTATTGCATGTTGTGTGGTTAGTAGTAACGTTGAGTTGCTAGGTGGAGAAAGACTAGTTAGATAATGTATGATGTTCTTGACAGCTAAGTTAAGGAGTTTTGATTGAATTTGTGGAGCCTGTTAAGTATGATTTTGATTCTCATGGTTTAGAAATATAAGTTTACAAGCATGAAATTGGTAGGCTATGACAGAAGTAGTATGGTCCATTAGAGGTTTGGAGATATTTATGTTGAGCGTAAGAATCTATGTTTGAAAATTTGAAGATTGAACTAATAAAAATAAGATTTGAAGCACTAGATGGCATGCACTATGACTATAGAGTGCTCATGAAGATCTGAAGTTAGTAAATATTTAAGTATTATATGATGACTATTGGGGCTATAAAAAGATAGGGTGTAATTGAGAAGGTAGTGTTAGTTGTTGGTTTTACGCTTTCAGGTGCAGTCATTCGGGTTACGTTTTTTTGTTCATGTACATTATAATATCCCAGACTTTAGAGTAAAGTGATTGCAGTTAGACTAGAGTTTATATAGTGGTTTGTAGCCTCAGAGTGATGGCTTAAATCTAAGGGAGAGATGATAGAACTAGTAACTAAGTCAAGCTTTCAGATTCTAGTATATGTACCAGTAAGTTGTTGAATAGATATGAGAACGATTGATGCTTGATCTAATCTTCTTTCAGTATTTTTAGTTGTCCCAACACCTAATTATGCCTTATGTTTTAGTTCCATGATCTTAATTCACATTCATGCATACGATAGAGAATCATGTACGTTCCAGTTCTTTCAGCAGTTGGAATCACATTCCATAAGTTATGAACTCCAAATTTGGGTAATGAAGCTCATGACCCATGTACTCAAGCTTTACAGTATTTCAGTTTCGGAACTCAGGCAATATTTTTAATGATCAGTGAAATTCAGACTTATAGCAAGCATGTCTTCAGATAAGACTTCTTTGATGAGTTCAAGATGTTAAATATTCTATTCCTAATGCCTCAGTTAGGTGTCAAGTTATACACAATATCCTTTCAAATTTCAAGTCCTCTTGTTCTAACCATTTAGTTACCTTTCCTTACGTTAAGATAATGATGATGAACAATTGTATGGATGGGAGAGAGTAAACCTTTTTTTGTTATTGGAAGATTTTTGTATGCTTATTTTAGCTAAGACTATTAGTGTGAAGTAAGATTGAGGCCAAGTATTTGGTACATGTCATGGCTAGTTAAAATTTTATGTATGTTTTCTTAAGCATAGTGAAGGAAATCTATTGTTGACAGAGGTTTAGAGAATATGAAATGATGCCTTACGAATGGTTGCTTAGAAGTGCATGTGTGATTATAAATATAGGCTTTCACATTATGTTTGTATATCTAGAAAAATGTATTGTGCGTTAGTAAATGTCTAGTACGAGGTTGAACGTGGTTGTGGGAGTGGTAATGAGAACTTTCCATGAGATGAGAAGTTGTGAAAGGAAGGGTGTGTTGAATTCGGGATTTAGACTAGTATGACAATATTATGTGGTGTATCTTGAGACGTTAAGTTAGGCTTGAACATGGTGAGAGAATTTAGTTTAGTCTAGACATTAGTGGATTGAAGTATCAGTGCCATGTGGAAATTATAATTTGGACCGAGCGAGTGTAGTATTTGAGGGGAATAATATAGTTGAAGGAGTGTTTGAGAAGTGTTGCTAAGTTTGAGAGTAAGAAGTTGCATTTCTTGAGGCCTAGTACTTATATATCCCTACTTATGATTCATAGGTCTACATTCCAAGATATAGAGTCATAGCAATATTGTAATATCTTATTCAGATATCTTGTTCAGATCTTGCCCAAAGTTCTGTGCTCCATAATATCATTAGAAATCCCTAGAATGATGGTTGAAGAAATCCTCCACTTGAGTATGAGTGTCTAGTCATGATGCATTCCATAAGTATTCACTGAACGATCTTTGTTTTCCATGTATTCAAGCTCAGCTAGTATGATATGCATAATGTGACCTTAGCCTTGTCTTCTCATGATTTATCCCTACATAAACTATCTCTTCACAGTTTGTAAGTACGATCGTACCATTAGCACATCAAGAGAATTCTAAACTCTCATCATGAGTCAGCTCTTCATAATAAGAAAAGGCAAGTTAGCTCAGATTAGGACGAAGATAACAGCCTTCCTTTATTCAACTCCTCTCTAATTAGAGATTCATCTATATAGCTATTCTTAGGACAAATTCTTGTACCTTCCAAAGTATTCAAAAGTTTAGAAAGATATAAAGCTGTTTAAGCCATTTGTTTTAGCTGTGTGTCCTTAGTTCCTCGGTACTTTAGTCTAACTAGTCACCTTCGAGGATGAATGATTCCAAGGGGGAGATATTGTAAGACCCCGCAAAGTTCCTTTGTAGTCTAAGCCATTAGAGCCTATCCAGTGAATCCTAATTTTGCTCTTAAAAGACTAAGGAATGGTTTAAAAACTGATTAGTATTTATACCATATACAATTTTCCTAATTTTGACTTTTTATCGAATGGAAAATTGAATTATCTTTCCAATGATACCCATTTTGTCAAAATACAACACCGGAAGAGAAAGTTAAGGCCGAATTATAGAAAGCAGTCTTAACCTCCTAGGTGCGACGGAAAGGGCCGAGGGATAGTTGAACTAGTGACGGACTGTCTCCCAAACTATCGTAGTGGAGGAAGTGAGTCCACCTTCTAGCCAGGTGTGACGAAATAGCTGACGGACCATCGAGCTAGCGATGGACCGTTGCCCAAGTTGTCGCTGCCAAGAGAGTAAATCCTATTCTAGCCCAGGAGCAACGGTCAGGCTGATGGACCATTGAGCTAGCGACGGACCATTATACAAGCCGTCGCAGATCCTATTTAGTATTTTTTAGACTTTTTTAAAAGGACTTTTTGGTCATTTTCCATTATTTCCAACATCTAAATACATCTGGCCAAGGCAAAAATGCTATATTCTCCTAAAGCATAAAAAATCTAGGGTTTCTTTCAAAATTTACTCTCAAGAACAAGGTCCAAATATTCCTCCAAGAAATTCAAGAACTCACCATAGATTTTACAAATTGAGTTAAGATTCAAGATTCCCAAGCCAAAAGCTTCCAAAACCCTTATTCAAGAGTGAGAAAACGAGTCTCAAGCAAGCTTGTTCATCTACATTAAAAATCTAAGCTATGTGGAGTTTGAACAAGGGTAAATCTTTCACCCTTGTGCCCAAAGGCTTATTTTAAATACAAATTTCTACAAATTATGAGATTTTCAATGAAATTGAAGTTAGGGTTTATACCCATTATTATTGTTTGCAAGATTTTGAGATTTCCCATGGATTAAAGGTTAAATTACATGATTTTGTTTATATTTCCTTGCCTATTTCCGAATTTTCTAGATTTTAAGATGATTGTGAATGTTTAGTTATCAAGCATAAATTTTGAGATGTTGAAATCATGAGATTCATATTATGAGTTATTTTTTCAATGTCTTGATTGAGATGATTATAAGAATTTTAAGATAATGGTTGAGAATGAAGTTTAAATATGATTTTGATGCATTAAAGCTTTATATTTTGAGTCCTAAGTATAAGTGATGAGTTTATAAGGAGATTATGATCTCAAGTTTTGTTGACAAGTTTTGATAAGTACTTTCAAAAGATAAGATAGGAATCCATACTACGTATTATTTATAGCTAAGAGAAGCATAATTTGGTCTTCATTATAGACCCTTGAGTTATTTTAAGGTGTATTTCCTTAAAGTTTTGAGCCTAAGTATGGGAGTAGTATTTAGCACCGATTTGGGTATGATTCCAAGGTTTCATACCCCAAAACTATGTGCCACCATAGGATTGAGATTTATGGGTCCAAGGCTGAGATAATGATCACTAAAGTTAAGGTTCTACTGCAATTGCAAGGATAGAATAGTTCTCCCTAACATGGGAAATACGTTAGACTCCGTATGGCTAACATGGTTTATGTCGGTTAGAAGAAACTCCTACAGCAGTCTCCTACTCTAAATAAAGATAAAAGTATATACGTTGAAAGTTTGCTTTTGAGATTCCCAAAGTTTTATAATCTCTATGGTTTAAAGAATTCCTTTAATCTCCATAAAATAATAGTACAAGTTTTGAAAGCTAATGTGTTAAGATTACTCTTGTTTACAAGTTTTGAGAATAAAGTGGAGAATGCAGATTTTTGAACTAAGTGTAATGACTCACGAGATTTGTACTATATGCTTCATTATACATGATTTATGAGGTTCAGATTTAAGTTTTTCTCAAGCTATGTGAGTCATTCGTATCATCATGCACATTTTATAAAGAATGATAACATTGTTTACTTAAATGCAAAAAACCCCATATACTTGGTACATCCTCAAAGTATTGATCCACATATACGTTTGTGTGCTACATTATCTCATAATGTAGGTACAAGTTATAGTGCATACACCATATTCAGTCAGTTCACAGCTTCCACTCAGCAGGTGATGAGTCCTTTTAATTCAAGGGCTCAAGTCAGTTACACAGTTTGAAAATTATTGTATTTTTCATATTCACTCATATTGAGTGGGGATAGTTGGGAGTCATGACCCGGCTACCCATAGTCAGTACTAGTAGAGGCTTCATAGATAGTCAGTAGTGTTGATGTATTTTATTGCAGTTTTGTTCATAAAGGCAGAGTTGTAATCTTCTAAACTCAAATTTTATATTGATCAAGTTCAGAGAAGTTTTATTGTTTTTGCAGATTTTGTTCAGATTTATGTATTTTATTCAGTTGCTTGTAAGTATGCCAGTAGTAGGGTTAGAATGGGATCATTTGTCACCCTAAGGATCGTGTGACGTCTCGAGACCTATTTTTTAGGTGTTATGAATGGCCCAGACGTTTCTTTTTTTAGTCCCATCATAGTATCATTTTGAATACATTTTGGTCATAGTCAGGGTCATGTCTCAACTTAGTTGGTATTTCTCATTTTGGAGGCTCTATTAGACGAGTGTGTGATTAGTTGCTGTTTTTATTCTGACAGTTTATATTTGAGTTATTTAACCTTTTCATTGCTATGTTTGTTAACTTCCGCTATTTATATTTATGTTTTCTTAAGGTAAGGCTAAGGGGGCGGTATTTGGCCCATGGTGTCCTTGAGATAATAGACATGGCCAGGACCTTGTACGGGTCATGAAAAAAGTCCACGCTTTGGATAAACCTTCTTTCTACTTTGAGATACCCTCAACCTATCCTGAATCACCGTACCTCTATCAATGAATCCTGAAGCAAGTCAGTACCATTGGGTTTAATCTCGGAGGTCTCAAACAAACTAATGAAAGAGCGACATTGCCTACCATTAAAGTTTCAAATGGTTCTATCACAATACTAAATTTGTAGTTATTATTATATGCAACTCTACCAATTCTAGATATTTCTCTCATTTCCCTCCAAAATCCATAACACAAGCTAAGAACATATCTTGGAGAACTATAATAGTCTACTCCAACTATTTGTCCATCTTAGGATTTAATGTTATACTAAGATCCACTTGAGTAGCTAATTTATCCTTAAAAGTTCTCACAAATCTAAAAGTAAACACGAAACCTAAGTTTAAGATGGTAGATATAGGCACACCATGCAACAGACTATCTCACGAACATAGATATGGGCGACTCTGAACACTGAAAGACATCTGAATAGAAATGAGATGCACCAATTTTATCAACTAATCCACAATAACTCAAATACCATGAAAACCTTGAGAAGTGCGAGGCAAACTACTAACAAAGTCTACGATAATCTGCTCCCACTTTTGCCCGAGAATAGGAAACCTTTGAATTAATCCACAAGGTTTGTCTCTGATGCTCAACATAAGAAATAAGCTACAATGTCTGCCACATATCATTTCATATCACTCCAACAATAATGTTACCTTAAGTCCCTATATTTATTAGTTTTGCCTGGGTGAACAGAATACCTGGAGCTGTGAGCCTCATGTGAAATAAACTTAATCAAGTCACCAACCCTCAAAACACAGGTGCTGATATCAAATATAAAAAATCCCTCAGAATATATGCACACCTATTGGGCTCGCCAATCAACACCTAATCATGGATGAAGAAAAGTCTTATATCCTCAAATTGACGACCCCAATTTTCCTCAAACAGTGAAGACTTCGCCTTAACACTAGCAAGAATACTCCTACGGTATGAAATATCAAGTTGCACCATTAATTTGGCTAAGGATCAAATGTCTTATGCCAACATCCTCTGAGAAACAAAGATAGAAGACAATGTCCATTATTTCAGACCAAGGCACACAGTTTTATTCTCACTTTTGGTGTTTATTGTAGAAAATTTTGGGTAATCAAATGAACCTTCGCACCGCTTGGCACTCTTAAATAGATGGACAAGTAGAATGGACAATTTACACTTTTGAGGATATGCTGAGGGCCTATGTGATTGATTTTAAGGGTTGGTGGGTTAACCATTTTCCTCTTTTTGAGTTTGCATGCAACAATAGTTGTCATTCCAGCATTCAAATGGATCTTTTTGAGGCTCATTATGGTAGGAGGTATAGGTCTTCTATTGGAAGGTTTGAGGTTTTTGAGACTAGGTTGTTTGGTCCTGAATTGATTCACCAAGCCATGGAGAAGGTGAAAGTGATTTGAGAAAGTCTTAAGATTGATCATTGTCTCCAAAAGTCTTATTCATATGTTAGGTGAAGGGAGTTAGAGTTTGAAGTAAGTGATTGGGTGTTCTTGAAGGTGTCTCCTATGAAAGGAATCAAGAGATTTGGGAAGAAGGGGAAGCTCAGTTCCTATTACATTGGTTCATACTAGATTGTTAGAAAATTTTGGAATATCGGGTGTGAGGTAGATTTACCAGCAAGGTTTACTTTCATTAATTTTGGTTTACATGTGTATATGCTGAAAAAAATTATGGATAATCCTTCATCGATATTGTTTGTTAAGGATGTTTGTTTTTTTGGATTTGTTGACTTATAAGGATGTCCTAGAGTAGGTATTTGATAGACAAGTTTGTAGATTGCGGACAAAGGACGTAGCTTTAGTAAAGGTTCTTTGGAGGAATAAAAAGGTGGAAAAATTTAAATGGGATGCTAAAGAAGATATGAAAGTCAAGTATCCATTCTAGTTCCCTAGGTAGGACGAAAGTGCATAAGGTATGGGTTTTTCCCCTCTTGTTGTATTTCAAGATCTTTTTTTGATTCCGATTTATTCTTGCTGTTATGGTGCTAAAAAAATATCCTTACTTCTTATTTGGGGACGAATGATTTTATGGGGTAGATAATGTAAGACCCCATAAAAATTTAGAACATTTTATTCCTAGACCCTCCCCCGTGCATAATGTCAATTTTTTACCTGAATTATGTTAAGGGACGTTAAAAGGGTGTTTTAGGAAAGTTTCAGAATTTTTGGAAAGGGTTCGGGGTTATTTAGGGACCCTGAGGTAGTAAGCATCTGTGCTAGTGAGGTACCACGTAGTTTATCCCTCCCAATATGTATGTGGCATTAAGGATACCCTCCACAATAAGTGCATGCTATGCTCCTACGTTAATTTTGCCCAATTTTTATTTTTTTCACTTAGGGTGAGGGGCTTTTGGTCCTTTTACCCTTTGTATGAATTTTAAGAAAAAAATTGGCCTTTTTCCTTTAGTTATTAAATGATCAAATTCAATTCTTTCTCTCCTAAACTAAAAATCCAAGAAAGATCTATGGTTTTATATAGGATTCACCATTCAATCTCTATAATTCAAATTCTCCTAGAATAGTTATATATTTTAGACATGTTGCTCATCCCTAACTTGTATTTTTACATTGTTAAATCTATTTAATCAATATTCATGTGTTTTAATTGATGGGTTTGAAATTGGGTTGAGTAGTTTTAATTATGATTACTTGTATAGCTTTTCCCATGGTTTAAATGGAGTATTCATGCTTTAATTTATTATTTTTGGGGTCTAAATTGGTGAATCATTTTAATGGTTGGAGTAGGGGATATGGGTTTCCCAAAATTGATGGAATATTGGCATGATAATGGTTTTAACCTTCACCCAATTTCTAAACTCGGTTTTGAATATGGATAATTGTCTGATTTAACTTATCTTTTGAACCCATTGCATTGCATTAAAGGAAAAATGGTTAAATATGGGTTTTGGATGGCCTTGGTGGACATGGTATTGATTTTTAAATGGAACATAGGAGTCAGTTTGGTTATATGGACTGGTTTGTCTAAATTGAATTAGATTGCAAGCATTATTGGTTTGACGACACCAAATTAGTAAATGCCTTAAAAAATGACTTCTACGCTAATAATTGGTTTATGTGAAAAGTGTTTTGGCTTAAAGAGAATTGTGTAGCTCACCGTAAAGGTGTTGGTCAAGTGGCAGGGGAGAAATATTTTAAACCATGTTTGTCAGCTTTGGGGTCTATGTGATTGCGCTTGATGCACTCATTATATTATATTTTAAGAGGGATATTGTTTTAATGTCTTTCCTTTCCTTAATTTTTCCTCTCTTCGTGTGGCTAATTTATACTGGGCCCTTTCAGTAGGGCGATCTTAATCCATATAACCCGTGGGTGCTTTAGGTTGGACCAAGATACATAGATTAGGTTAATAGTTTTAACTTTCATGTTCATGACCCTTGTGCCTATCCCGAAATCTTATATATATATATATATAAATATTGTCCATGTGTTTTTGGACTGGTTTATTGAAATAGCATTATTTTATATATTCCCTGAGTTACATGCTAGTGCTTAACCCACTGATTGTCCATGGATGCTACATTGTTTTATAATATAGGGTCCGAATGGTTTTCTGTTGCTACTGTGTAGGGTAAGGTGATTTTGTATTCCAATGGATCTATTGTGAAGTTCAAGCCTCCATCCTTTAGAAGGCCCGAACATTTCTTTTTTATTACCATCATAGTATTATTTTGAATACATTTTGGTTATAGTCGAGGTTATGTCCTAGCTTAGTTAGTATTTCTCATTTTAGAGGCCCTTTTAGACGAGTGTGTGATTAGTTATTTTTTTTTGATTCTGATAGTTTACATTTGACTTCTTTAACCTTTTCATTGCTATTTATGTTAACTTCAACTATTTATATTTATGTTTTCTTGAGGTAAGCCTAAGGGGGTAGTATCCGGCCCATGGTGGCCTTGAGATATACGTCACGGCCAAGCCTTTGTAAGGGTAGTGAAAGAAGTCTACGATTTGCATAAACCTTATTCCTACTTTGAGCTACCCTCAACCTATGCTGCATCACCCTGCCTCTATCTATGAATCTTAAACCAAATTAGTACTATTGGGTCTAATCTTGAGGATCTCAAATAAACCAATCAGAGAGAGACATTGCCTACCATTCAAATTTCAAAGGGTTCTATCACAATAATTAAATAGTAGTTATTATTAAACTCAACTCTACCAATGCTAGATATTGCTCTTATTTCCTTCCTAAATCCACAACACAAGCTAAGAGCATATCCTCGAGATCTAAAATAGTCTATTCCAATTATCTTTCCATATAAGGATTTAATGTTATACTAAGATCCACTTGAGTAGCCAACTCCTCCTTAAAAGTTCTCAAAAATCTAGAAGTAAACACTGAACCCTAGTCTAAGATTATAGATATAGGCATACCATACAACAGACTATCTCATGAACATAGATATAGGCGACTCTCAATACTGAAGGACATCTGAATAGGAATGAGATATGCTAATTTGTTTAACTAATCTACAATAACTCAAATACCATCAAAACCACGGGAAGTGAGAGGAAAACTACTAACAAAGTCTATGATAATTTGCTCCCACTTCCACTCGGGAATGGGAAACCTTTGAATTAAGCTACTAGGTTTGTCTCTTATTCTTGGCCTTCACTTGTTGACAACTGATAACGCTCAATCTACAGCTCTCGTGGGAGTGTAAAGCGGTCGTTAGCAAATATAGAACCCAACCTGGGTTGGGTATCGATCCCACAGAGAATAGCTTGGCCAACAAGCAAGAGAAATTACTAGACTTTTAGTGCAAGTCTCGTAGGAAAGGGGGGATTGTAGTATGTAACCAAAACAAGAATGTAAGAACTGAAAATAGCAAAATAAAGAGAGATTGTCACGTGTGTTGTAAACAATGAGAATTGAGGCGTTGGGGTTATGTCCACCTTCTGAGGTATACGTCTCTATTGGCTATGAGTGTGTAGAGTCTTGACATGTAATTGCTTATAGAGAATTGTAGTCGATGGTAAATCCAAGCGTCTCTCGACCTAAACAAGGACTATTTCACTTTAACTCTCTCGAGCTTAAAGCGTGACTAACGGTACGAATTCTCCAAGAAGTTAGTCCAGGTACGGCACTAGCTTTTTAATAGGAAAGGGTGTCCTACTACCTTGACATTATCTCTTTTCCAGACAAATAACTTTTCTCTCGAACAAGTCAGATGTTAGACTGGCGTTGGTCTATGCGTCTTCTTTTCTAGACAAATAACCTTTCTCTCGAACAGGTTAGATGTTAGAATGGCGTGTTCTTGTGTTTGAACCGCAAAGAATGTAGATTTAAGATGAAGAGAATAATGATATAAGCAATATACTTGTCTTGAACTCACAAACTCATAGCTATAGATAGTAACTCATTCGGCTTCCATAACCCCAACTAAGAGATTTAGTTACCCATGAATGCGAAGGATATCACGTTTTGCATGGTGGATGGCGTGAATAGTAGGTGTTTGGCGTGTGGTTTTAGTGATTCCGTAGCAAGTAACGATTCTCTTGTTGTGGAATTTAAGAGTAGAAGAATGAAGAATTGAGAATGGGTTGTAGGAAGATGTCTTAATTGTAAGGAGATGAATGAATTGTCAGAATGTCTCCCTCTTTCCCTAAAATCTCTAACATGATAGGGTATTTATAATACTCCTATCCTACTCCTACTAAACTAATAAAATAAATAACCAAATCCTAATATACTAATGAAATCCTTGACCCAATTGTACTAGGGTAAGGTTACAAAATTATAATCCAAATAGAATGATGAAACACATAACCTAATTGCACTAGGTTAATGTATTATGGCAAAAATCCAGCTTTGTGTCTGTAAGTCCCAAAGTCTTCAGAAATGCTGTTTTAGCCCGGGACAGATTTTCCATGCAGCAGATTTAGTCCTTTATGCGTCCAGCTCCTTTCCATCTCGTTTGTGAGCTTTCTTTTGCGTCAAGTAAGCCATAAATTGCTGTATTTTGCATCATTTATACCTGAAACTTTCCTAATCACATTTGTTAGCTCATTTACAGGAAAAAGGACTAAAAGTGTACGAAATAGATAATTAGTTCTCGAAACTAGGCTAAAATATGGGCAAAATATATTGATATAGGCGCGTAATTTCGCCTATCATCAACAACATAGAAAATGAGCTACAATGTCTGCGACATATCTTTTCATGCCACTCTAACTAGAATGTTGCCTTAAGTATCTATATATCTTATTTATGACTGGGTTAATAGAATACCTGGAGCTGTGAGCCTCATATGAAATAAACTTAGTCAAGTCAGCAACCCTTGAAACACAGATGTTGATATCTAATATAAAAAATTCCTCAGAATTTATGGTACACCTATTGGGCTCGCCCCTTAACACCTAATCATGGATGAAGAAAAGTCTCATATACTCAAACTGATGACTCCATTTTTTCAAAAATATTGAAGACCTCACCTTAACACTATCAAGAATACTCCTAGGGTCTGAAATATCAAGTCACTCGATCAAGTTGGCAAAAGATTTGATGTCCTATGCCAACTTCCTTTGAGAAACAAAGATAGAAGATAATGTCCATCATTTCAGTCCAAGGGACACAGTTTTCTTCTCACTTTTTGCATTTATTTTAGAAAATTTTTAGAAATCAAATAAACCTTAGCACCACTTGGCACCCTCAAATAGATGGACAAGAAGAATGGACTATTCACACTTTGGAGGATATGTTGTGGGCCTGCATGATTTATTTTAAGGGTAGGTGGGTTGACCATTTTCCTCTTATTGAGTTTGTATATAACACTAGTTGTCAATCTAGCATTAAAATGTCTCCTTTCGAGGCTCATTATGGTAGGAGGTGTAGGTCTCCTATTGGAAGGTTTGAGGTTTGTGAGTCTAGGTTGTTTGGTCCTGACTTGATTCACTAAGCTATGGAGAAGGTGAAAGTGATTAGAGAACGACTTAATATTGCTCATAGTTATCAAAAGTCATATGCATATGTTAGGGAAAGGGAGTTGGAGTTTGAAGTAAGTGAGTGGGTATTCTTGAAGGAGTCTTCTATGAGAGGAGTCATGAGATTTTGGAAGAAGGAGAAGCTCAGTCCCCATTACATTGGTCCATACTAGATTGTTAGGAAATTTTTTAATGTCGGGTGTGAGGTAGATTCACCAGCAATTTTTGCTTCCATTAATCCTAGTTACATGTGTCTATGCCAAAAAAATGTGCGGATAATCCTTCATTGATAGTGTTTGTTAAGGATGTTGGTGTTTTGGATTCGTTGACTTATGAGGAGTCCCAGTGGATATATTTGATAGAAAATATCGTAGATTGTAGACAAAGGACGTAGTTTTAGTAAAGGTTCTTTGGAGGAATCAAAAGGTGAAAAAATCTACATTGGAAGCTAAAGAAGGTATGAAAGTCAAGTATCCGTACTAGTTCCCTAGGTTGGATGAAAGTGCATAAGGTATGGGTTTTCTTCCCTCTTGACGCATTTTAAAATATTCATTTGATTCTGATGTATTCTTGCTATTATGGTGCTAAAAAAATATCCTAACTTCTCATTTGGGGACGAATGATATTAAGGGTGAGGTAATGTAAGACTCCATACAAATTTAGACCATTTTATTCCTTGACCCTCCCGCATGCATATTGTTAATTTTTGACTTGAATTATCTTAAGGGATGTTAAAATAGTGTTTTGGGAAAGTGTCAAAATTTTTGGAAGGGGTTCGGGGTTATTTTGGGACCTTGAGATAGTAAGCATCCATGCTAGTGAGGTGCCACATAGGTTATCCATCGCGATAAGTTTGTGGCATGGAGGATACCCTCCGCAATAAGCGCATGTCTCGCTCCTATGTTAATTTTGCCCAATTTTTATTTTTTTCACTCGGGGTGAGGGGCTTTTTGTCTTTTTATCCCTTGTACATATTTTAAACAAAGAATTGACCCTTTTCCTTTAGTTATAAAATGATCAAATTCCGTTCTTTATCTCTTAAACTAAAAACCCAAGAAAGATCAAGGATTTTATATAGAATTCACCATTCAAGCTCCAAAAATCAAATTCTCTTAGAACTCTTCTATATTTTCGACATGTTGCTCATCCCTAACTTGTATTTTTACAATGTTGAATTTATTAAATCAATATTCATGTGTTTTAATTGATGGGTTTGAAATTGGGTTGAGGGGTTTTAATTATGATTACTTGAATAACTTTTCCCATGGTTTAAATGGATTATTCATGCTTTAAGTAATGGTTTTTCAGGACTAAATTGCTCCATCATTTTAATAGTTAGAATGGGGGGCATGGGTTTCACTAAATTGATGGAATATTGGCATGAGAATGGCATTAACCTTAACCCAATTTATAAACTTGGTTTTGAATATGGATAATTGTCTGATTTAACTTATCTTTTGAACCCATTGCATTAAAGGAAAAATGGTAAAATATGGATTTTAGATGGCCTTGGCGGCCATGGCATTGATTTTTAAATGGAACATAGGAGCCAGTTTGGTTATGTGGACGGGTTTGGCATAATTGAATTAGGTTGGAAGCATTATTGGTATGACGACACCAAATTAGTAAATGCCTTAAAAATGACTTCTAGGTTAATGTTTTGTTTAGGTGTAAAGTGTTTGGGCTTAAAGAGAATCATGTAGCTCACTATAAAAGTGTTGGTTGCGGGGGAGGGGGGAAACACTGGAAACCATGTTTACCGGCATTGGGGTCTATGTGATTGTATTCTTGGTGCACTCATTATATTATATTTTATGAGGGATATAGCCTTGATATCTTACTTTTCCTCCATTTTTCCTCTGTTCGTGTGGCTAACATGCACTGGGCCTTTTTAGTGGGGTGATCTGTATCCATATAACCCATGGGTGCTTTAGGACGGAGCTAGCTACATAGATTAGGCTAATGGTTTTAACTCTCCTGTTCATGACCTTTGTCCTTATCCCGGTATCTTTTATATATATCCATATAAATGTTGTCCATTTGGTTTTCGACTGGTTTCTTAAATGGCGTTATTTTATAACATTCCCTGAGTAACATGCCAGTGCTTAACCTAGTGATCATTCTAGGATGCTACATTATTTGTTGTGAAGTGGAAAGCCTATATCCTTCAGAAGGCCCGAATATGTCTTTTATCAGTACCATCATAGTATCATTTTGAATACATTTTTCTCATAGTTGGGGTCATGTCCCAACTTAGTTGGTATTTCTAGTTTTAGAGGTTCTTTTGGACGAGTGTGTGATTAGTTGTTTTGTTTTGATTCTGATAGTTTTAATTTGATTTATTTATCCTTTTCATTTTTATTTTTGTTAACTTCTACTATTTATATTTATGTTTTCTTGAGGTAATGCTAAGGGGGTGGTATCCGGCCCATGGTGGGCTTGAGATACCCGGAATGGCTAGGACCTTGTACTGTTCATGAAAGAATTCTACGGTCTGCATAAACATTCTTCCTACTTTAAGCTACCCTCAACCTATCCTGAATCACCCTGCCTTTATCAATGAATCCTGAAGCAAGTCAGTACCATTAGGTCTAATCTCGGAGGTCTCAAACAAACCAATCAGAGAGCTACATTGCCTACCATTCAAGTTTTGAAGGGTTCTATGACAATACTTAAATAGTAGTTATTCTTATATGCAACTATACCAATGCTAGATATTGCTCTCATTACCCTCCTAAATCTACAACACAAGCTAAAAGCATATCTTCGAGAACTAAAATAGTCTACTCGAACTACTTATCCATCTAAGGATTTAATATTATATTAAGATCCACCTGAGTAGCCAACTCCTCCTTAAAAGTTCTCAACAATCTAGAAGTAAACACCGAATTCTAGTTTAAAATTTTAGATATAGGCACACTATGAAACAAACTATCTCACAAAAAAGATGTGGGCGACTCTCAGTACTGAAGGACAACTGAATAGGAATGAGATGGTCCAATTTGGTCAGATAATCCACAATAACTCAAACCCCATTAAAACCACGAGAAGTGCAAGGAAAACTACTAAAAAATTCTACAATAATCTGCTCCCACTTCCACCCGAGAATGGGAAATCTTTGAATTAAATCACCAGGTTTGTCTCTGATGCTTGGCCTTCACTTTCTAACAACATAGGCAACAAGCTACAATGTCTGCCAGATATCTTTTCATACCACTCCAACAATAATGTTTCCTCAAGTCTCTATTCATCTTAGTTATGCCTGGGTGAATAGAATACCTGGAGTTGTGATCCTCATATGAAATAAACTTAATCAAGTCACCAAACTTCGAAAGACAGATGTTGATATCAAATTTAAAAAATCCCTCAAAATTTATGGTACACCTATTGAACTCGCCAAACACCTAATATGGATGAAGAAAAGTCTCATATCATCAAACTGACGACACCAATTTTTCTCAAATAGTGAAGACCTCACCTTAACACTAGTAAGAATACTCCCATGGTCTTAAATATCATGTCGCGCTATCAAGTTAGCTAAGGATCGGATGTCCTATGACAACATCCTCTGAGAAATAGAGATAGAAGCTAGGATAACCATACTCACCGCCTTCCATCTTAAGGCATCCTCCTACTATATCCAGGTAATACAAAATAAAGATGTCATAATACTTAAGCAACTCCATCAATCTATGTTGCCCAGAATTAAGCTTTCTATGGGTCATAAGATCCTAATGACTATGATGATTCGAGAAAATCTCATAACGCATAGCATAAGGATAATATCTCGAAATCTTAAATGCAAAAACTATCACAGCCAACTCCAAATCAGGATTAGGGTAGTTTTACATGTGCAACTTTAGCTGACTCGATGCATAAGCAATTACTCGACCTGCTGCGTCAACACACAAACCAAAGAAATACTTGAAGCATCATAATATACAATGAATCCCTCACCCTCAACAAAATGAACCAAAATATAATAGGAAGTGAGAAATCTGTTATGTTTTTTGTAGCTCGACTCACACTCCTCGGACAACCAAAAAGAAACCTCCTTTCGAGTCAATCTGGTCATCGGCGCTGCAATAGAAGCAAAACTGTCGACCAAGCATCCAAAGTAATTGTCCAAACTAATGAAGCTATGAACCTCAGATGGAGGTGTAGGCTTTGACCAATCATAAATAATCTCAATGTTTGCTGCATACATGATAATCCCATCTTTAGACACAACATGCCCATGGATTGTCACCAACTAAAGCTACAACTCACACTTAGTGAAATTGGTAAAAAAGCCTATGATATATCAAAGTTTGGAGAATAATCCTTAAGTACTGCATATGCTCCTCTCTGCTCCTCGAATACATAACTACATTGAACACAATCACAAATACGCAATTCATCAAATCAATAAATATAGCTAGGGTATTGGTCCACTCAAAAGACATCACCAGGAATTCATAATGATAATAATAGATACTAAAGGTTGTCTTTGGGATATCTTCGACCCTAATCCTCAAGTGATGCTACTTGAACCTTCAGTTAATCTTAGAGAAATATTGCTTCCTGAAGTTGGTCAAACATGGGAGGCATAGGATGTTAGTTCTTCACTATAACTTAATTAATCTTCTGGTAATCAATACACTATGCAAGGAACCATCCTTCTTCTTTATAAACAGGACTGGAGCACCCCAGGGAGACACACATAGTCTAATGAAACCCTAACCAAGAAGATCTTGAAGTTGAGAATTCAACTTCCTATGCTCTACAGAAATTCTGAAGTAAAGTGTCATTAAAATATGGTAGATACCCAGCCCAAGATCAATAACAAAGTAAATATCATGCTTGGAGGAAGGCATGGTAGATTGGTAAGGAACACATCAAGAATCTTATGAACTATAGGAACATTGTCACGTGATGGAATCTCAACACTCACATCACAAATTAAGAAAGATAAGACTCGCCACTCCTCAAAATAAGAATCTTAGCTCAAAAATAAGATATAATCCCTATCGGCTCGTAGCTAATAGCTCTCTGCAACACAATGGAGGTATGCCAGGGATGACTAAAGTAACTATCTTAGATAAATAATCAAAGACCGCATGATAGTGGAATCACCTGTCCATGCCTAAAAGCTCATAAAAATCCACCCTATCTAATATAATAAGATAGTCATAACAAATGATCTGTATATCCAATCCATTACAAAAAAATACTCACAGAAGTAGATACATATAACAACAAAAATAAAGAAGCCTAAGATATCTCTAACTATGGGTGATAATAAGAATACACGTAAGAAAAAGTGGATCGCTGATCAAATAAAGAAAAGGTTGGTTGATGACACACCGAAATCATACATGTGATAAAAATATCCAAAGACAACCTTAGGTCTAGCAGGTAAGACATACAAATGCTTATGCTAGCCGGCTGACTAGGCTCCTGATAATCTCCTATCCAACCTGCCTGAGAACCTCCACAAGAACCATAGAGAGGACCACCCCAATGACCATGCCTACAACCTCTAGTTGGGGATAGCATTACTATAATTTGTAAAATAATCTATACTATAGGAACCGTCACTCCATTACTAGGTACTCTTTCTATAAATAGCCATAGACCCCAAAACATTAATGACTGAGGCTCTATATTAAAGCTAGAAGATTCAAATGACCTTGAATAACCCCAATGATAAAACATCCAAAAGATAAAATCCCTTAGAGGCTGACCACTACTCTGGATAAAATAATCACTATAACTAGACTGGCCTTTATCGGTATTTTAAAGTGCGACATAAATGGGCCTACTAGATAGACCTTGATAATTATAAGGCTTTTGCATAAGGTACCCACCCTAAGATTCAGTACCTCAGAACTGTGAGCTACTACAACTCCCACTGAAACTACCCTCATACCGCATCCTCTTATTTCTCCCCCCTTAGGCCTCATGATGTATCTCCTTCATACCCTAAAATGATAAAAACATCAACAAATGATCTACCCGCTACAACTAAACCCTATGTAGTCATGGGAAGAAAAAGTCTCAATTCCCAAATTGAGCAAACTCATGAAATTAAGCCTCATACACCACAACAATAATAAACCCTTACTCCAACCTCAAGAAATAATCCCTTAAATGATCTCTAAAACTATAATTCATATATGTTTCTAAGAAGATCTTGGAGAATTGAGTCCATATCAATAGGGGAGATCCAACTGGACTATAATCAAGATGACCTCATAACCAATACCAACCTACAAAGTCCAACTAAAAAATAGCATAATCCATACCAAAAGTCCTAACTAGGCCTGAATTATATAGCCTATCCTCACAAACAATCAAGAACTTATAAGCATCCTCACCCAGTAACCAAAAACATTGGTGAAAGTAATCTCAAAAACCTACCCAACAACTTCACCTTCTGTATAGATATAGCAGGCTGGGACACCACTAAATAAACAACTACTTATAGAGCATCAACTAATGCAAGAGAGGCCTCAACTCTAGGAGATATAGTTATAGATTGCGCCCTTGCTTAGTACCACTCTGATCCACAGACTATGCACCATCAGACAGTGCACTACCAACTAATCCAAAGTTCAAAACTAATGCATCCCTGCGTACTCAAGAAGAAATAAATCTCAATTTGGACTTGTTTCCTTAATCCATCTCTATTTTGGATGGAAGAATCTCCAGCTCAGTAGTTAGAATGAGCTCTAGCGAAGGCCTGCTATCTTCGTATCTAACTAGTAGTTCATATCTACGCTCTCCTTGACCCATATGTCATCCAAAAATGGCGACAGGATCACTAGGCTTAGACTTGGGATCCTCATCTTCTATAGCGGTATCATGTATCCTAGCTATTTGAGAAAAAGTGAATCAAAAGGAATCCTTAGAAACTAGCTTAGATAGTTTGCATGAAATAAGTGAAGGATATGAATAACTCCTAAGAATGTCCTATAGCCTCTCAAATATAAGAAATAGATGCCATCATTATGATCTGTGGGACTCTACTAGACACTTTCTCTTTTTCCAATAATACTAGTGAACCTAGGCCTGATACCAATTTGCCACGGCTCGATTTATAAGTCATGATGGTAAGTACTTTACCCCACTAGTATATAAGCTAAATCATAGCTTGGTGCTAAAAACATGGAAAAATTTAGTAGAAAAGGAAAAAAAGCCACAAATATTGCAAGTAAAGACTTACAATAATAATCAAGTAATAATAATAGTTTGAAAGATAGAGAAAAAGTAGTAACCATCCAATGACATAATAGTGTCGATACAAGATCCACTAACCAAAAAGATATATAAGTATTGTAATAGTCAGTATACATCAGTCTCAAATAGAGAATGATTAAACATAAATAATAGAGTGAAAGAGGGCAACTCCTGAGAGATCACCCTATTGATACACTCAATTTAGCCTAATCTCAGTGTGAACAACGACTACTGGTACTCAGATATGAACTAAAAAGATACAAAAGTGTAGTATGATTAGTAAAACCAAAGGTATTTAGAAGTCATCATTGGTAAACTGAGATAAATCATAATATAAGTATAGTAAAGATGCAAGATAAAAAATCTAAGTCAAGGCAAAAGGGAAAACCTAGAATAGCACTTTAAAACTTTAAATAACTAATAAAATAATATAATATGAAAGAAAGCATAAATAATACTATAAGACTGGACCCCATAAGTCAGTTAGTATGGAAAAATAAATAAGCCAACACTGGCCCCTATAAGCTAAAAAGGTTCTTTCAAGAAAGTAAATTACTTAAATTTGATAAATTTCAAAATATCAAACCATAATTGTTAATCTAACCAAGTCATATTGTATCATAAATATAATTCAATGTTGGACTCAAACCAAAACTCATATTAAACTTAAATCGAAACTCCATATCAAATAGATCTCTGGACTTAGTTGGGAACTAGAACCAAATCTGTAATGCCTCGCATATTTTAGCTTAAATGTGAATTGTCTTTACAATGTGTGTGAGCTCTAATTCCATAGTTTATATTTAAATTCATGTGTATTGACCATTCTCCTAGTATATGAATTATTATGAGGTGAAAAATATTGATAGAAATTGCTTAAAGCAAAGTTGAGCTAAGAATCCTTCATTCATCAGAAATTTGATATTCGATTAAATAAAGGTACACTTTAAACATGTATAAATTTTAATACATGTAGAATTTATTAGATCAAAACCCACCAAACTTTAGATAGTTGAATTATCTTTCCAACGCTACCAATTTCACCTTAATCTGATACCCGAGTAGAATGTTATGGTATTTTTTGCATAAGGCAGTAAACTGACGCAATTTTGACGCGATGCGTTGCTTTTCCAATGTTGTGTCTAATGCGACCTGAATCTTTTTTACACTCTATTTCAATTCCTTAAGAGTCTAGGGGCACTTTAGTCATGTTACCTCACCCACATTCCATCCCTAACATAGAATTCAGCCCCAAGAAGCATCAATTGCATCCTTGTTCACTTTTATCACAAACTAAAACTGTAACCACCTCCAAGAACAAGAAATCAAGAACAATCCTTAAGTTCAAGATTTCAAGAAAATCAATCAAGATTTTACGTCCATCTTTCAAATCTTATAATCTAAGGTATGTGGGACTACTTTAAAAATATTAGATATAAGTTTAATTGGTTTATCAGGATTAAAGATCCCCAATTATGATTTATAATGAAGTTTTTGATTTTATTTTCAAAAATTATACATCATGGAACTATTTTTCTGAAAATAATTGTTGTCTTGAATTACTTTTCATGGGAATTGAATTATAACTATATGTATATATTATTTTGTATATTTTTATGACTGATTGAGGGAATGAGTATGAATTCCCTCTCTTATTGTGGACTTAAGTTTACATTTTTCGTTGTGAATGATTTGAAATGCATGCCATTAACATTTGAAAGTGATCTTCTTAATATTATAGTGTTTGACATGGTTTATAGATCATGAGAGGAGTTTATTGTTATGACTATGTAATTGCTTTAAAGAGAAAGAATTGCATGTGATTAAATAAATTTGCATAACCAAAGAATTGTATGTGATTAAATAAATTTGAATAACCATCATATGCTTTGAATCTGGCAAAGACAGGAAAAATGCCTATGTTTTATTGAGATTTCGAAGTGATGACTCTATTGTAATATTATGAATCTTCGGTGGTCATGTACATGTTTTTGAATATGATTTGCTGTGAATTTTATATGATATTGACTTACAAGTCAGGGTGTGATAATACCCGATGATTATATGCCCTTAATAGAAGAAGTATTGATCATTTTGAAAGCATGAACATGTCTACTTTAAAGAACTAAAAGTTGGGCTTAAGAAAGCTAATAGGTTACCCGAAGAAGGCATTTAAGTGTAAGGGCTCATCGCTGTAAGCCGTAGTTGACAAAGTTTGTTTTGTGATATTGTATCTAGTATGAGAGGATAATAAAAATGAGTAGGACATCTCATATGGGGGGATTCTTGCGGTGTGCTCAAATGGGGAGTATCACTATCTCCAAATCCTGGTGGCTACTTTGATTAGAGGCTCGGCCTCCGAGTTAAGAGAGGGTTCGACATAGCCCATGGAATTTCAAATATGTAGGGTGTGCCGACTAGCTCAGAAGAATAATAAAGAGTGGTTCAAGGTTGTCAAAAATTGATTTGAAATTCATTAAACATACCCATGTATTTTTACTAATATAATGTACACTGCTATTATGATATGCTCTCATCTATTTTGTATAAAAACATATTATTTTAAGTTATTTCACATACCAGTATATCTATATTGACCCCCTTTACTTCAAGATCTGAGACCTAGTCCTAGGGTCCAACTAAGTAGTAGATTGGGTTGTCCAAATTTGAAGTTGGTGAGCCTTCTCTATTTTGGAAGGCTAAGATTACATAAATGTTTTCATTTTTTTTATTCATGGTATGACTGGGGGCGTTGTCCTAGTTTTATTTTGGGCATATGTTGTATGTTCTAATGTTAAGGATTTTTCAGATGGGTGTCATAGATGTTGAATATTAAGAACTTCTTTCTAAATTATTCAGGGTTATGAGATTGACCATGGTGTCATTTCTTTATGTTTTTCCACAAATTTTTTATATTGAAAGAATGTTGTGCAGGATTGCTAGAATGAAAGGGGTGCTTGGGACTTTATAGTTCGGGGTGCTCATCACGGCTAGGGCCCTATCTCGGGCAGTGACAAACTTATTATCAAAGCATACTTCATGGTCCCAGGGTATCTGTGAAATCGTGTCTAGTAGATTCTTGCTTATGGGTGTGTTATGCACCATACTTATAATCCAGAGGCTACTAGGCATTTAGGAGTTTTTCTTATTCTTTCATACTCTAGATCGTGCTATAGCATCATCTATAAGAAAGTTATCCAAATTCCCTCCTTGTTCAATTTCATAGGCCATGCCTCACTGTCGAGGTGATACAAGTCTAAGAGTTTAGCTCCCAAAATAATATGGTTCTCTCTAATTGAGTTATGCATAAAGTTATGAGATCGCACGAGGACTTGAGAGAAGTCCATCAGTGCTTCCAGGTTTTTTGATTTGAGTATATGCCTTTATTATGATAAAATTGTGCTTTTCAACCTGAGGTACAAAGTCTATTCAGTCCCCTTTTAAAGTTTATGCTGCAGATGTCTGCATAAGGATAATGATGTGTAGCAGAATGTTGGAACTGTATTTTCACCAGAGTAGTAGTATATGTTAAAGCATCATGACCTATTGGTAGTGCGACAATCCAGAAGTTGGTGACATGAAATCACAACTTTAGCAGTTAAAGTAAGTGTTACATTTGTGTAAATAAATAGTTCTAGTTATATAATCTTGGATTGAGGAGTCGGTTTCCATTATATAGTGATAGAATTGTGTGGTAGAAATATTTGTAGATTGTACGGTAGTCTATAAAGAAAGTGGCAGGCTATGATTATTATCTATTTGAATTAGGGAAGTATTCTGGGGTGGATAGTTATGGTGGTTGTCAAAATCATTTATAAGTGGTAAATAGAAAAGTAGATTAGTTAATAAATTATAGGTGGAGACTCATTAGTGTGTAGTGAATTTTGAAGATCATTGTGGTGTATAATTAGGTAAGTAAGTATGACGTGAGAAATTAGAATGTGTTGATAAGATTGAAATTGGTTATTTTGTAAGATTAAGATCGAAAAATCCTATCATATGACTTGACCCCTTTTATAGTCTTTTCTTTAGTTATAGTAAACTAGTACTTTATGTGAGAAGGTATGTAGTGGATATTGAGTTTTAATAGTGAGGTTATGGCAAGGTTGTGATTGTAGGTAGTAGCTAAGCAAAGTGAAGTGTTCGGGTTAATTTACCAATTTGATGAACTAGTATAGTGTGGGGCATGCCTCATCGGTGGTATACAATTAGGGATAACCAATAGGCTTGAACTTTAGATATAGAGTGTAGTCGTGAGAATAGTAGATCAAGAATGATGATGCATGTTTTGTGGGAATTAATTTGTAGGCTAGATATGATGTGTAAAATGGCCTAGGTTGGCAATTTATGTAAAAGAGAGTGGATAAGTGGTGATAGGTATACTTGAGGACTAGTCATAACATGATGAATTGTGGTTGAGTCATTAAGATGATAAGAGTGATAGTCATTTAAGAATAAGTTGAACCCCGAGGTAGCATGTTGTTAGATAAGGTGTGATGTGTTTGAGTTTTACGTGTACGTAGCTTTCGTTCGTGAATCTTGTAGTGTAGTGAAGTCTGGGGAATTGTAGTATAGCATAATTTAATGTTGAACTTCAAGAAATATAGGTAGGTAATATGCGCCTTTGGTATAGTTGTGCAAATTTTGTTAAGTTGTAAATTTTGTGATTAGAGGTGTAATGCTAATATCCTAAGAAGTTAAATATAGGGCGTTAAGTGTTTAAAAGTATGGATGTCTATGCCCACTATAATGTTAGTCATGAGTCGATGACTTTGAGGGTTAGAGAAAGCTGTGATTAGTGTCCCTCAAAGGAGGAAGTCCTAGAAAGAAATTAGTGTAGTTTTATTTAAAATTATTATGGAGAGTTCTGGTTATAGATTTGATAAGGGGATATGTCTATAAGTCTGGGATTGTGATTTTGGTCTAAGGGGGAGATGGTGAATGAATGTAGTTCCTGAATGTTCTCAGTGTGGCAAGTTCTGGGAAGGAACAATGATAAACCTAATTCTACTCAAGCATTAGGAGAGTATCTTGCTAATGTCCTATATCATTTGATCAAGTCATGCCTATGCCTATGGTTTGAGTTCTCTATGGACTTATGTTTATGATCTGACCTCCAAACTAGAAGCAATTATGTCTCTCAGTAATCCAGTCTTTCATGTATTCAAGCCATATGTTATGTTGTTCGTGATCTATGAAAATCTATGTCTCTCCGCATGCTTGGTCCTAAGAAAATATGTTTCTTTATGTCACCTTTTCCTCCTATGTCGGGAGTAGCCAAAGTGATAAAGTTTATGAAAACTCATGGTAAAATCTTAGTTCCTTAAATGAGGAGCAATCGCTTCAGGTGGAGATCTTTATCTTAGTTGTAATGTAACATCCCATAGAATTCACAACTCACCACTCTTGGTTGCATGTATGGAGAGGTGACAACCTGAAATTTTTTCTAATTGTTTAAAGACTTAGTCATATTTATGAGTTCTTAACTTCCATGATTTTCAAATTGATCTTCCCGGCCTCAAGACATAGATTTTTTAGTTGATTCATGATTAGGGGTGTAAAAGGGGTATCTCAGGAATGTTTCGTATTTTTCAGACGACGTTTAAGGCATGTTTGGATGATTAAAATAGTGGGCCAATGAGATGTCGACGCGTTGCCCCACGAATCACGTCGGTAAGGACTGACATAGTGCGTCGCTTAACGCATTGGGTGCCCAGTTCATCTTACTGATTTCTAGAACTAGGAGTGTAATTCAGTCTATTTACCTCGTTTTATCTTGATATATGCGAAAATGTTTTCTCATTGTATTATATCCTAAGAATTCATGTTGTATTACATTTTTTTGGAACGACCCTCTACATATGATCCAGACTCTTGATATAGAAAGCACTTCATGATGGTATTGTATCTTCACCTCATGTCCCACCTTAAGTAGATTAACAGATATGGGTTATAATTAAGTAGTGTTTCTCCTATTTTTGATGCTTGTGCTTGGGTCTCTTAATGACCCTCCGTATAGTAGTATGATGGTGGCTGTCGAAGCGCAGTGATGTGTTAGGCAGAGAGTAGATATTCTTGAATATGAAAAAAGAATTGATGTAATTCTCAGCTAAAGGTATAGTTGAAAGGGAAACGAAAGAGATGAACTTTTATTGTGCAAAATTACTAAGAAGGAGAAATATGGCAAAAATATTTGTGAGAGTGATTGAAATTGTTGGTCTTAGTGGGGGAATCCACGTAGTGGATGTCATAATTGTTAGGCCTTAATATTGTAGTTGCTGAAAACACAAACCTATGAGCTATGTGGTTAGTACTCTCTAAATTGAATATCGAGTGCATTTGATGGTAGTGATAAGGTGAAGAAATATTTTTAAAGGGATAGAAAGTACAAGGTCCCGTAGCTTAAGTCATTACCTTGTCACTCTGAGTTAGGTTTCAACATAAAAGCACTTTGCAGCGGGACTCAAATTCTTGTGTCTAGATGTGTGATTGGAGAATGGTAAGTTGGCAAGTGTGAAGTATGTTATTTATTATTTGGGGTGTAGACGATTAGTTCCTCTAAGTCTAAATCTATTCGTGGTACCTTGTAAGGTAGACAATGCTTCTAATCCTATCTTCCGCAAAATCTTATTTCATTATTGGTACAAATATAAATCAGGTGTATGCTCATTAAGTAAACCCCTGCCTTATGTTGTGATGATTATGATTTATAGAACTCATGTGCAAGATCATCCCTATGTAAAGTCTCATTATCCCATGTTTCGTACTTTCACATTTTACTAGGGGTTATCATGAAGCTCATTTGATGCCTTTGCATATTTTGTTAGAGAGAAATGTTCAATGTGAGGTTTTGTTTTTGATTCTACACTCTTATATCCATAACAAGTCCCTACCCATCATTCGGGGACAAATGATCCCAAGGGGGAGATAATATAACGCCCCGTATTTTCAAGCTAGAACGCGAACCATCGTTCCAACGTATGTAATCTCTAATTCTAGGGTTTATATTTAAATTCATTTCTCATGACCTTTCTCCTAGTATATGAAGTTATTATGAGGTGAAAATGTTCTTAGAAATCGCTTAAAGCAAAGTTGAGCTAAGAATCCTTCATTCGTCCAAAATTTGATATTTGATTCTACAAAGGTCTATTTTGAATGTGTATAACTTTTGATACAAAAAGAATTTGGAAGGTCAAGAACCACCAAATTGTAGATAATTGAATTAGCTTTCCAACGATACCAATTTGACCTTAATCCGGTAGCCGAGTAGAAAGTTATGGCATTTTTTGCTGACGCGATTTCAACATGACGCGTAACAATTTTAACGCGACGCGTTGCTTTTCCAATGCTATGTCTAACGCAACCTGAAGTTGTTTTACGCATTATTTCAATTCCTTAAGGGTCTAGGTGCACTTTAGTCATATTCTCTAACCTACACTTCGTCCCTAACATAAAATTCAGCCCCAAGATGCATCAATTGCATCCTTATTCAATTTTCGTTCAAACTAACATCCTAACCACCTCCAAGAACAAGAAATCAAGAACCAATCCTTAAGTTCATGATTTCAAGAAAACAGATCAAGATTCTAGGTCCATCTTTCAAATATTGTAATCTAAGGTATGTGGGACTACTCTAAAAATCTTAGGCATAATTTTAATTGTTTTATCTAGATTAAAGATCCTCAATTATGATTTATAATGAAGTATTCGATATGATTTTCGAAAATTATTCATCATGAGATTTTTTTTATGAAACTAATTGTTGTCTTGAATCAATTTTCATTGGAATTAAATTATAACTATATGTATATATGATTTCGTGTATTTTTAAGATTGATTGAGAGCATGATATGAATTCCCTCTCTTGTTTAGAACTCAAGTTTACATTTTTCTTTGTGAATGATTTGAAATGCATACCTTAAGATTTGAAAGTGATATTCTAAATATCATGGTGTTTGACATGGTTTATAGATAATGAGAGGGAGTTTCTTGTTATAACTATATACTTGCTTTAAAAAGAAAGAATTGCATGTGATCAAATAAATTTGCATGACCACCACATGCTTTGAATCTTGCAAAGATAGGATAAATCCTAAGTGTTATTGAGATTTCAAAGCGATGACTCTATTGTTATATTATGAATCATAGGTGGTCATGTGCATATTTTTCAATATGATGGGCTGTGAATTTGATATGATATTGACTTGCAAGTCAAGGTATGACGATATCCGCTGATTACATGCCCTTCCTAGAAGAAGTATTGATTGTTTTTAAAGCATGAACATGTCTACTTCAAAGAACTAAAAGTTGGGCTTAAGAGAGCTAGTAGGTTACCCAAAGAAGGTGTTTGAGTGAAAAATCTCATCGCTGGAAACCATAGTTACCAATGCGGGTCTTATGATATTGCATCCTACGTGAGAGAATAATAAAAGCTCTTTGGAAATCTCACATGGGGGATTCCTGCCGTGTGCTCACATGGGGGTATCACTATCTCCAAATCCTAGCGGTTACTTGGATTGGAGGCTTGGCTGCCGAGTTAACGGAGGGTTCCACATAGCCCATGTAATTTCAATTTTGTAGGGTGTACCAACTAGCTCAGAAGAATAACAAAGAGTGAGTCAAGGTTGTCAAGAATTGATTTGAAATTTATTAAACATGCCTATGTATTTTAACTTATATAATGTAAACTGTTATTATGATATGCTTTATTATATATTGTATAAAAACATGTTATTTTGAGTTATTTCACATACAAGTAAATCTATATTGACCCCCTTATTTCAGAATCTGAGACACAGTCCCAGGGTCCAACTAAGCAGTAGATTGGGTTGTCCGGTATTTTCAGTTGGTGACCCTTCCCTATTCTGGAAGGCCAGGTTTACATAAACATTGTGATTTGTTTTATTCATGTTCTGACTGGAGGCATTGTCCCAGTTATATTTTAAGCATATATTATAGGTTGTAATGTTAGATATTTTGCAGACGGGTGTCATATGTGTTGAATATTAAGAACTTCTTTCCAAATTGTTCATAGTTATGAGAGTGACCATGGTGCCGTTTGTTTATGTTTTTCCACAAATTCTTTATATTGAATGAATGTTATGTATGATTGCCAGAAAGAAAGGGTCGCTTGGACCACGGTTTGGGATGCCCATCACGGCTAGGGCCCAAATCGGGTCATGACAAAATCCAAGTACCAATATAGAATAAACATTAAGAATCTAGTCTATTCAAGGTCTAAAATATGCAAATTTAATGATACAATACACCCGTTTATTCTACAAGGAACTAACAAGAGTGTTGTCCTAAGGTGGGCTCAGATCAAATAAGGAAAACATCTTTGTTGTTTGGACTCTTTCATAGCATAAATATTGTTAAGAAATCTATAGTATGAAAAAAAAATTGTGACGTTGAATCAAACTCCCAATAGATAAGAGAAAACCAGAAATACCCGTTATCGTGCATTCAATTTCTGGCAAGCAAAGATATACTTCTACCTTTTGGTAACCAATAATTAGGATAGGCAAAATTTATTTAGTTTGGAATTTTATGTGAAAAAAGAAGATAGGAATCTTGATTATTCAAACCTTCATTGTATCATATGTACTAGTGTGCAAGAGAAGAATGGGGCTAAGTAATCTGCCGAAGTTGTGGGATGTAAAAATATATTGGTAGGGGAGAATTCCATCTTAGAGAGAATCCTCTGTGCGAGCGGTGGTGGAATAATAAAGGTGAGAATAACTGCTTGAGTAACGCAAATATTGGTGAGAATCCAAGGATCAAAAACCTAAGGGTTCCTTGTCAAGGTTTGTCCATAGAGGGTGTGTCAAGACCTAAGATTAGGACGAGAGGCGTAGTTGATGGATTTGAGGGGCCTATATCTAATCTCTATAATTTGTAATAATGCAAATTCTACCCCAAACTAGGCTAAGGTATCTAAATTTACTTCTAAATGTAAAATAAGATACAATTAGTCATATAGCAATTCTATCCTAAACATGAGTATCTAAACCAATTATACATACTTTAATATTCCAAAATAGTCTAAATAGTCCAAATAATATTAATTATAATAATAGTTACCTCTAAGACCTAAATCTTATCCCATATCTAGCATAATATTATAAACATACTATGAATTAGCTCAATCTATGAGAAGAGTAAACCTAATCTTCTAGGACACTGAAGAAAAGCCTAAAGAAATTTGCCAAACCATTGATTTCCCCCTTTTGAGTAGCTTCCACTAGATGCCACACTATCCAAATCATAATATACTCATCAAAATGAAAATAATGATATCCATATTTCACTTTAGTTCTTTGGGTCCAAAATTACATAAAAATCCTATGTGGCGCCCATTTGTGGAATTACATTCCTGAAACTAACAAAGTGTCCCTCTGTGCTAAAAAAACATTAACCCTTAAGAATGGGTTAATGCCAAGCCGAAAGAGTGCTACAATCAACCCACTAATATTCTTGGGATTTTAGGAAAATCATGAGAAATTAACCATGGAATGGATGAGAACATACCAAGAATTTAGAGAAAAAATATGTTATTTAAGCTTAAAACACCCCAAAATCACCTACCAATGTTTCTCTATTATTTTCACACCTTGTAGGGTTCTCCACCTTGGAAATATGGGATAAATAGGAGAAACTAGATAAGTGGGGCATTTAATAGTACAAGGTACCAAGGTATCACTTAAGTGGACACTAGGCTGCTTAAGCAATCAGCACTTTTGTGGACACATGCTGCTTTGGCGACATACCCCACCTGTAAGACTAATGCTTAATTAATCCCCATGCCGCTTAAGCAAACATAAATTAAGCGGTAAGATCTCCTCATAAACGAATATTATCTAGGCTAGTCGAGCTTATTAAGCAATCGGTTGGCTTCTTTAACCGACCCTTATTTCAATGACCCAAAAGGCGCTTAAAAAGGTGGACCAACTGGAGACATTGAATTTTTATGAGTGTCCAATACCCCTTTTAGATTCGTTTACAACCTTGTATATGTAAATGAACTATTCTACCCTAACAAACTCGATGTTTTAGACTCAATAGTGAAGTTAACATTTTCGTCCAAGTTCATTTTGATGAACAGTGGGTACCATACCCAAGTGCTATTTTTCTTAAGTTCTAAGCAATAGCCTATAATAAATCTAGATTACTTGAGTCCCAAACCAATTGTCCTTCGAGCCTAAAATCATTGTTTTAGAGCTGTTGAAACTCCAGAATTGGCACACGAGGTCATTTGACTAAAGTTTTCACCCGATAGCAAACTTTTATCTAGCAAAGACTTTAGAAATGGAAATTATCTCTAAAAATAAAACAAACTGCCCTGTAATTAAACTGTCAATTCCAGCATGTCATAAATGACTTATGGTAGCTATATGAAAGCTCTAAATGGAAAAAATAAGAGAAAATATAGAAAAATGACCTGGATGGTCATTATAGTTAGTCTATAATACTTCAATTGTGGAATTGTTCTTTCTTTCTTATGTATCTCCTCTAAATTTCAGAACTATTTCTTGAACTCATTATCATGTATATTTTTTTGTACAACTATAATAAAAGCAAGGCTAAAGAGTTTTTCGTATAATTCTTACTCTTTGGCTAGTAGTTTTTTCAAAAAAAAAATTCAAAAAATAAAATTCAAAATTAATTTTGAGGTTGTATGATATTCTTTCTTGAGATAGATATTCAAAATATTGATGTTTATTTGTTAAAAGGCAAAGAATATAAGACAAAAAAATTAGAAGCCATTGTTGAAATTTGAAGCTTTGAAGAAGATTGAAAATGAGTTTTGTTGATTTAGTGATTGTTTGAAGAAATTGTTGATTGGAAGCTGCCGTGAGAGTTCTGAGAAAGTTGTGTCTCAAATTTGAGCTCATTTAATTGAGTATTAAAGTAGATTAGTTCAAGAAAATAATTCTTCTTGGAGAAGAAGATGAATTTGAATTATTTTAGCTCAATTCCCCCGCCCCCCCCCAATTTAATATAGTTTTCCTACTTGTTTTCTTTTACTTTCTTGTTAATTCCAGCTTAGTCTACTTTGAGTATTAGTTCATACTTAATTTTAAACTAGTTTTTGTCCGTTTAGTTAGTTCTTTCCAATTTATTTTATTTTTTCTTTTGTTTTGTTGTGTGTTTATTTTTTTTTTGTCCTTTAGTTTTTAAATGTCCTTACTTGATTTACATAAATTCTACTCTGAATCGATACTTGCATGCTTAATTTGAGTTAATTGAGTTGTTTGTACTTTAAGAGATCTGAGAAAATTTCCTTAAGAGAAAAAAGCCAAGAGTTAGTGAGATTAATTGGATGAGGTCTAAAAAGCCTTGACCTTCAGTGTATACACGAGTGATGAGTGATACACATGATGGAGTGAATTTGTGAGGTCCTAACTTTGTTGCTATTTTTTTCTGTCGCATGTTTTTCTTCCATGGATTTAGATGATCCCTCTGATGATGATCTTGAAGATTATGGCTTTGAGGATAATAGAAATTAGTATGATGACGATATTGTAGAAAATGATAATTGTAGATCTTATGGTGAAGAATATGAGTATGGAGATTGTTATGCTTCCAATAAGGATTATGAAAATGATGATACTTTAATGTATGAAGCTTCTACTAATTCATCATGTGATTAATATAATATTACAGAAATTGACTGTGGACTTGATAATGATAATGAGGAAACTCATAGGAAATATTGTTGCTCATCATCTTACTATGATTCTAATAGTATTAGTTCTTATGCTTGTTGTGTTAGAGATAGAGATGACATATACAAAGAAAATTGAGACAAGATATGAATTAATATAGTACCTAAAGTAAAAAAGGTTGTGCATCGGCCTAATAATAGTTTGAGTTCTTTGATAAATGGAGATCATTTTACTGAACATAATGAGTATGATGAAGCATGAATTGACTAATTTGTGAGAGAAAGAAAGAACAAGTTTCATATTATCGTAATATAGAAGGAATTTGTGGTCCCATGATTATTCATAGAGAACATTCCATAAATATTGCAATTTCAGGCATGGTAAATCACTCAAAGTTGAAGACTAGAAAACATCCTCAACCACATGGATTGTCATGTCCATATGAAGAAAAAACTTTTGAGATCCTAACATATGTTTTGGTGATGTTCCAACATGGGAAGTTTCATGATGAATTACTATGTGATATTATCCCAAGAAAGCTTGTCGTTTTTACTTGGAAGGTATTGGATAATTGAAAAACAAGCTACTTTGGATAAAAATATTAAAAAGTGTTGAGTCAATCTAAGAGTTGTGTCATCTATAATTTTTAAAGTAAAATAAAGATATTTAGAGTTCCTAAGACTAACAAGAAGAAAGCAACACTTAAGGAAAGAGGTGTCTTTGTTAAAGATAAGATTAAGTAGAAAAAAGTTAATGGTTCTCAAAGTGTAAAGTTCAAAGCTTAAGTGAAGAGTCATCCTAATACTTCAACAAAAACTCTTTGGACTTGTGCAATTTTAAATGAACTTGATATGCAAAGGATTAAGAGAAGTAAAAGGATGACTAGTGGCAACTCAATAGTAGAAAAATGAGAGTTGGAGTTGAGGATATTGAGTGTATTACCATGGATAAAGAGAGAAGTATTTGAAAATGAGATGAATAAAAAGATAATTGAAAAAAGTAAAGGAAAAAATAGTTTAAGAGAACATGCGTCTTGTTTTAACTCTTACGCTAATTCTACTTTCGTAATTGTAATGTATCTTTTGTAGGTACATTAGAAAATGAAGGCTTGAAGAATCCAATAATAGAAAGTCATCCATCATTGAAATCTCAAGAGTTGACCAAGAATTTGACTATTTCTACAAGTGTTAAGTGAGCTTAAATGATTGACACAAAGGTAAAAAGGAAATTTTAGGAGTATTTAAAGGTAAAATGGATAACTCTAATACTTTATTTCCTTTAAATTAGATTGAAGGAAATTTTATTTTAAGTAAAAGTCAATCCTCTTTTTAGAAAAATTAATCTTTTCTTTGTGATTAAAATTATATTTGATGTTGTAGCCAAAAGCTTGTTGAAGTTACTTGTACAAATCACTGGGATGATTATTTTGAGTTTAATGTTTTGCAATTAGTTTTCATACTTGTTTTGAAATTAAAGGATTAAAAAGAGATTTTTTGACTACTTGCGAGATGGATTATGAATATTTATTATGTAAAAATAAACATGAATTGAAGGAATGTGATTCTTTTGAAATTGACTAGGATAGCTTACCTGCTTTTGCTGATGTATGACTAGTTGATGTGTATATCAAATTAGTGTTGAAAATGTTTCTATTTTTTTTTTTAAAATGATTTTATAATATGACACTCCACCTTTGTTTGATAAAGATGAAAATAAAATTCACGATTCTACATTGATTTTATATTTAATGAAAGTCATGATGTTGGTGGTAATGTATGTCTTGTTAAAGGTGGTGATGTCTTATTGCATCTTGATTTTCCTCCAGTAGTTGAGTTAAAGTGTAAGAACAAATTTATCAATTCTTGTGAGCTTAAATTTTTATCAACAAATGATATGAGAATTAATGAGTTTGTAGGCCAAACAAAGTGACTAAAGTATGTATAGTGTTATTGATCAATCTCTTGTTTTACTCATGGAGATAATTTCATGGATAATCTTGTGAAAGAGGACATTTGACTCTTTAGAGTGAATTAAAATACTTTGATTCTTCATTGTAAATTAATTTTTCTATCCGTAAGGATAATTTCTTATATGAAGATAACCTGATCATTTCTTATTATGAACATAATGATATCTTTGATCAAGTTGATAATGTATAAAATCCTGAAAGCTACAAGGTATATGGTAATCCATTATGGGAAGATAATAACGAGCCTACACATGAAAGTACATTAATTGATGCTTACTTTAGTGCTAATTTATTTACTTATTCTACTTAACTTTTTGAAGCTACATTCTTATTGGATTATGTCCGTACTTCTTTCCTCAAATGAGATGACAAGTCATTTAAAGAATTGTATGATCTAGTTAAGGAGTTTAATTTGACTCTCTTTTTTATTATGATTTATTATTGGTACTTTTGGAGATGCTTATAGTGATTTTTTTATGTTCTTCGAGGATTAAAGTTAATTTTTTATGCCACTGATATTTCTTATTGCTTTGGCATTACTTTAAAGCATTATGATAATCTTTGTCTAATTGTTATTTTCTCCATTAGTTTTGTACACTTGAATTCAAGGATGAATTCTTTTCAAGAAGAAGAGAATGAAGCAAATCAAAATAATAAGTTTGATATTAAAAGTAACGATATGATTAAACTTGAATATGAAAGCTTTCTATCACCCATAAAGAACATAAAGTGTCATTGAAGGATCATTAAAAGGGCTTTTAAAGCCCATAACATGATCCAGTAGATTTATATACAAATTGGTGATAATCAAGGAAACCAATTAAGGACACTAGACCTTTCTTTGAACGTTCATGGAATTGGAAGACTTCAAGGACATCAAGCTAAAGTCGCTAGTTTAGCAATTTAAAATTTTGTAATTTGGCTATTTTTGTAAGACTAATATAAATAGTTTTATGTATTTCACATTTGGGTAGATAGATTTTGGACATTGAGTGGCTCCTTGGTGAGCTTAGGATTTTTCCATTTATCTTTTAACGAACACTTATAAGACTAAAGTCGCTAGTTTAGCAATTTAAAATTTTGTAATTTGGCTATTTTTGTAAGACTAATATAAATAGTTTTATGTATTTCACATTTGGGTAGATAGATTTTGGACATTGAGTGGCTACTTGGTGAGCTTAGGATTTTTCCATTTATCTTTTAACGAACACTTATAAGATTCATTGTAAAACTTCAACTATATGAGTTCATTCTCTTCTCCGACGGTTTAATTTAGTAATTATATGTATATTTAATTATAACATTAAACTTTCTTCCATCTAGTTTCTATTCTACCCAATCTAATTTCTTTCTTTACTTGAGAATCTTTTAGTTCTACCTATATTTTATTTATCGGGTTTAGCTTTTGTGTATCATTTCACATTATTAATAGTCTAAGATTTTTTTATAATCTATTACTTATTTAATTTCTTTTGTGTAGTTGATGAAATAAGAAAAAAGGAGACCAAAATTGAGCTAAAAAAGTTGAAACCTCGCAAATTAATGTCCAAGGTGTGCTCTAACGCAACGGAGGATCAAAATTACACCGTCTGTAATGTTTACATCCTAAAGACAAGAACCTCATAGGCAAAAAGAAGAGCTCTCAAACCAAACCTATCCTTCTGTGCTACTGAACACTTGTAGCGCTGAACACTGATCACACCCTTTTGCAATGTTTGGGTGTGAATAGCACTAAAAATTGTACTTTTGTGCAATTATGCTCCTACTGAGTGACCATGATCGCACCAAATACCAAAAACTTAATTTCTAAAACCTGGTTTTAACACCCAAAACTCATCTAGACCCCCTCTCCCCCCGACACAGACAAGTAGTGAAAATTATTTGTAAAACGCATACAAGACCTATTTGAATCGACAAAACACCAATTTAAGATCATTTAGATTTAATATTAACAAAAGTTGATGAAAACTTTAAAAACACTAGAATATTGAACAAGGTCTCAAATCATTCTTGATTGCCTTTAGACCCTTGAAAACCATCTGACCTAGTCATTAAAAACCCTTCAAAACTAGTTAAATCATCAAACTCCAAAATAATGCTAGTAACCTTAAATTTTGAATTTGGTCAACCCTATCAGGTTAAAACTTCCAAAATCTCTAAATCATCAAGAATATAAAACACCTCAAAAATCATATCGCCTATCCCAATAAGTTGCACACAAATTCAAAAGATAAAAAGGAGGGTCAAATAGGGTAAAATGGTGAAAAACAATAAAAAGACCTTAAATGTCGTTACATCATCCACAACTAAAATACATATTCATCCGTGAACGTAAATAAATACAAAAGACTTCAAAGCTCAAAAATTCAGGGATATCTACTCTACTGTCTCTTTCAATCTCCAAAGTAGCCTTCTCAAATAAACAATTCTTCCATCACACTTTCACAAAATTTATGTCCTTGGACCTCAACTTGTAAATTTCCCTATAAAATATAGGTATATATAGGATCCCCCCCAAAGGTTAGATCTTGATCAAAATCCATGTAATCCTATCAAATCACATGGGAAACATAAATATTATACTTCATCAACATGGAAACATGACAAATAGAATGTACAATTGAAAGAATCGAAGGTACGACCAAGTAGGACACCTCCTTATTATGTTGTAGAATCTCAAATGCACCAATGAATTCGGGCTAATATTTTCTTTATACCCAAACATCATCACATAATTCATAGGAGCTATTTTAAGGAAAAACTTTTCACCCTCCATAAAATCTAAATCTAAAAGTTTTCAGTCTGCATAAATCTTTTGCCTACTCTAAGCTGTAAGAAGTTTCTCCTAGAACAAGTGCACGTTTTCCATGGAATCTATTAAAAAATTTATGTTGAAATGCCTTGCCTCAAAATAATCAAGAAAAAAAAATATAAATTTACACATTCTACCATATAAAGCTTCGAATTATGCCATTTGAATGCTGGAATAAAAGATGTAGTTGTAAGTGAACTTTGATAAAGGCAAAAATTAATCCCCTTAATGCCCAATATAAATAAGACAAGTTTATAACATATTATTAAGGATGACACGACCCAAACCAGGTCCTAGACGTGTCAGGCTCCTCAGGTCTAAATGGGATTGGAGACTCCCCCAAAATTCAACCATAACTGCCCTGCACCCTATGTCGAATGTATTCTGAACATATGACAAGATAGAACAATCTTTAACAAAATATATTAGTAAGAGTCTAGAGTCCTATCCAATCGATGTCATCCCAATACCAACACCAATGCTAAGTCTGACACCAATCCCGACACTACCCATGCCGAAAGTAGTCACACAAAGCCTTTATCCAAAAACAAAGAACAACCAATCGGGACATGCCCACGACCATATCCAAAAACAATGACCAAGAAATTAAAAAAAGTATGACAAGATATACATGGTATGAAATGGAGTCTTGTGGGGTATGGATGCTCACCACTTTAATCTGACACAAAGCTATACTCGAATCCAAGATCAATGAGCAGGAGGAGTAGTAAGGTCAGTTATTGCATCGTGTGGTGATATAGTGCACAAAGATGGGTTGGCAAGTAAATGCTAGCATGTACTCAGGAATAAGGAGAAAGTAATGCCATTATTCAAAATCAAAGTAAATAACCATATGCAATTAGACACATACATGAGTACACCATGTCGGGAAAGAGAACTAGGTTTAGCATGCATTTAAAACCTTTAACTTGCGCTATGTAGCTTAAACATCCTAAAATGACCAAGGGCTAGATGGGTGTATTGTTTCCCCTTGAATGGACCCAGTGCGTGTAGCCACAAGAACTAGAGATATCATAGGGGTAAAGGATTCCCGTGTATCTTTCACCCTCTATGATAGATATATACAAGTATAATCTTACGGGATTCCCGTGTACCACACAAGTATATGTTCACTATGACCAACCCTTATGTCAGCAAACATGATTTTTCAGTGGCCGTCCATTGGACTCACACCTTTAAGGTTAGCTGTCACAATCCGCTATTATTATCCAATTAAAACCTTTAGCACATAACCAAACAACCATTTCCAAAGTTTATTACCAAGGCATTTTAAAATGGTATCATCATACCGACTATAACTTGCATTTAATGTCATTAGCCAATACCTAGGGGATTTTTATATACCCCATAGGATTTCCAATCAATCATAACCTTGGCCACCAAACCCTTTTCAAATCATTTAAAACCATTTAAAAAAGTTTAGGTTCCATTACAATCATATGCAATGAAAAGTTTTCAATAAAAGTCAAACTATATGAAAAAAGCATTCTCATAGGCATTTTAACAAACATGTTGACGGCATATAGTTTCAAAAACAAAAACCAAAGACCAATTGACCAATTTCCATGCAACCATTTGTTCAAACAAAAATTATAACATAAAAAATATATAAATATGGGAAAACATCATCCAACCATTAGTAACAAAAATCCTCAACACATTTTTGGAAACCAACACAAACCCACAATCATGCCATGAAAACCATTAAGTGAAACATGCTTTTAGTTTGAACTAACAATGAGGGAGGATTAACATTCCTTAGATATAAAAGAAGATAAAAAGATTTAATCTTGAAAGACATTAATTGAATCAATTTGAGGAAACACTAGACTCTTTTTGAACCAAGAGCTTGAGGGATATTGAAGAGTGTTTGATTTGGAAATAGTAGGTTAATGAAGTCCCAATAATGTTTTAAGTCATCGGGTCAAAAAAAGTTAAAAGGGGAAATCTCCAGAATACCCCCAACTGAAACTATAAGAATTTTCGTAGGTGACACCTCACTCGTATCCATATCATACAAGTGGTACCCTCGACTCCACCTAAGATAGAATGTTGGACTCCATATTCTATCAACTATGCGAATCCCTTTCCTAACTCGTACCATCACCATATGACAAGTTCCCACCTAGTTATACCCTAAGAGAATGTCAAGGCTAGACAATGAACAACATGCGGTTTGGCACTATACTTCTAGGAACATGACCATACGACTAGTATAATGTCTTGTCATACCTTGGATAGAAAATGACCTAGAAAACACTGAATGACATATGACCAAGACCCCCTAAACCGTTCCCACATCATATGACAACTAGGCATGAGTCAGATGATTATTAGAAAGCTAAAACTCAACAAATTTTTTGGGGTAAAAACTTAAGTCATGGAATGAGGCAGGACTAGAATGATTTAAACCCCCAAATATCTCTACCCTTACCTTTAAGAAAGAAAAAAGAATACAAAGGAATCGATCTTTCCTTTAATAAAATTTAAAAATAGAGATGTCATTAAAAATTCATACCTTATGTACAAATTTTTGGATGAGAAAATAGGAACATATACTTGGACTTTATGTCCTTTCCAGCTTCCCAAGTAGCCTCTTCCACCTTGTGGTTCCTCCATAGAACCTTTATCAAGGGTATATCTTTGTCCTAAACTGACGAATCTAAATTACCAATATCGTTAATAGGTACAACATGTGACAGATCACCAATACACTTTCTCAAAATAGAGACATGGAATACCGGGTTAATGGAACTCAAACTAAAAGGCAATTTCATCTTATAGGAAATATTACCAACTCTCTTAAAAACCTCATAAGGACCCATATATCGGGGACTAAGCTTTCCCTTCTTCTTAAACTGCATCATTCCCTTTATAGGAGATACCTTCAGGAACACCCTATCTCCAACCTCAAACTCCAAATCTTTTTGACTCACAAGTAATTAAGACATTGGCAACTTTGTACAGCTTTAAGCCTATCCTAAATCACTTTCACCATTTCCATTGCTTGGTGAACCAAATAGGGGCTAAACATATCTGCCTTACCAAGCTGGAAAAACCTAAAAAGAGACCTACAACGTCTACCATAAAATACCTCAAATTGGGCAATCCTATTGCTAGAGTAGTAGCTATTATTATAGGCAAACTCTATTACCACCATAGTCAATCATGAACACTCGTAGCATGTCCTCCAATGTCTAAATAGTCTTTTTTGCTTTCCTATCTGACTGTAGTTTAAAAGTCGTACTAAGACTCACCTTGGTTTCAAAGTCTTTCTAAAAGAATCGCTAAAAGTGAGATAAAAACTGGGTCCCATGATCAAAGATGATAGAAACAGGTACCCAATGTAAATTCAGAATATCTTAGAGATACAATCTTACATAATCCTCATACAAGAAGTTAGTCCTTAGTAGTAAAAAGTGATTCAACTTTGTCATCCTATCCAGGAAGACCAAAATCGAATCAAATTTATTCCCAGACTGAGGAAGTCCGGTAATGAAATTCATGTAAATTACTTCCAAGTTCCATTCAGGCTTCTCAATTTTATGATACAATCCTCCAAGACTTATGCGCTCAATTTTTACTTGTTTACACACCATGTACTTGGCTACAAAATTAGCCACATCCCTTTTCATATTCTTCCACTAAGACATCTCCTTGAGATTATCATAAACTTTTATCAAACTAGGATAGACAACATAGTATGATGCAAGTACCTCAGCCAAGATCCACTCATGCAAACCATCTACTATCACGACCCAAACGAGGGCCTGGCCATGAAGGACATCCCGAACCATGAAGGCCCAAAGGGCCCTTCTCTATCTGGTAATCCTGCACAATATTTATATAATAAAAGAAGATGCAGAAACATAATCTTCTATGGAAACATGGTCAATTTTGAATTCAACACAAGTATGGAAACTGTAAATCAACTACATCTAAATAACATCTGACTTAGTCTGCGAAATCTTTACTACATAAAAATCTGACATTCGTCTGAAACTGGGACAAGGCCCCCAGTAGACCAAAACTAAAATAAGTGACATAATCTAAAAAAAATAGGCCTTCTAGAATAGAGAAGGTTCACGACTGCACAATCCAATCAGCTGTCTGAATTATCTACTTCTTATCTTGACCCTTAGATTGTGTCTCAGAACCTGAGAGGTTGGGGGAGGGGGGGTCGATACAGATATACTCGTACGCAGAGCATATCCAAGATAATCATTTATTATTCAACATAAATAACAAAAATTTAAAATAGTTCATAAGTATATCATATAGTAAGAATTCACATGGGCATTTTAAAAACTTTGTAAAAATCATCTCAACTTTGAGAAATCTGTGATACTTCTGCGCTAGGTGATATTCCCTATAAGTCTAAAAAATTATATGGGCAATATGGAAACTATCATCAACTCGGCAGTGAAGCTCCCAACCCAAGTGTGCCACAAGGGTCAAAGTTTTTGAACCTACTATGCCACATAGCTATCGCTAGCGTACAATAATAATCTACCCGTATCGCCAAATATAGTTTTAGGCAAAGAGTTTATTGAACTCCGCCTTCTTCAGGTAACCACCTAACCCTCTTTAAGCCTCTTTTTTGAAACTCTATCAAAACATACAGTCTCTGAAAACATACTCTGAACACATAATCTGTTATGGCATAAATACATATCGTATCGCCATACCATTGACTTGCAAGTCATATCTCTAAGCCATTATTAGTTTATTGTAAATCTGTATTTTCAAAACACAAGTTTTGGGATGATCATTTCAATAATTCAATTCAAAGAAACTCTTTCTCAAACCTTATGTAAACACATGCAAGGAACTTATCTTTGTCAAGGGTTTCAGTAGTACAGTACAAGGTGGTCATGTCAAAGTTCTCAATTCATATGCAATTCTTTCTCTTAAACACAAGAACATATTTATATCAAGAAACACCCTCTCAACAAGTTCAAATCATGCTCCAATGCTATAATATTGCGAAAATATCTTTCGAATCACAAAACCATAATCTTTAATTTAATACATGAGAGGGAGTTCATAATTTATGCTCTCAACGATCTTAAAACTCAAATTCCATTCATATATGTATACATGCAAATAAATTTAGGGGATAGTACCACAAGGTTAAAACAATAGTAACATTGAAACATTCAAAGTAAGTAAATTAGATCATAGATTCCAAAACCCCAATGAAATTCATGCATAAAAATCTTAAAATAATGCTCTAATGGTTTTAAGCCCATGTAGTTTTTAGAATAAACCCCACGTACCTCTATTTAGAAATTTAAAGGATGCTTCTTAATGCCCATGGCTTGGGGATTCCAAATCTTCCATTTGTTTTAATAACCCACGGTTGAATCTTGATATATTCGGATTATCAATATGGAACCCTAGAGAGTGTTCTTGAATATTTTTGGTGAATGTATGAGTAATATGCTCAATTGGGGTTAAAATCTCATGTTTGGACTGATAAGGGTGTGGGAAAATACCCAATATACCCTTAATGAAACCGGTATTAAAATATAACTGGGAGCCCGATTTTATGTGCCACTACGAGGCGCCACTATTGTGGTAGCTCACTGGAAATTAATGAATGGGCATTTAGACCACTCCACAAAATGCCACCATTGTGGAGTCGTACTGGGAATTGACCATCATCATTTATACCCTCTCCAAGATGCGCCAAGGACAGGAATGATGGTGTTTTATGACTAGGACTTAAATAAACCATAACTCCTTCACCTAGTGTCCATTTTGGATGCATCTTATGTCCACAGAAAATTTATTCAATCATCTACAAAATGAAAAGTTGAAATCTATGGGATTCCACCAGGAAAAAAAGTATAAATCATTCTAGAAGCCAATGTTTGATATTTTAGGGACATAATTTAGCTGAGAAACACTTTGGGGCGTTACAATATCCCCTCCTTAGGAACATTAGTCACCGAATATTGATGCGGGATACAGAAAATAATAATTTAAAGCATACTAAGGCATAGAAAGAGTAATGCAAGGATTGTACCTACCATTTCATCATCCATTGGATCAAAAACGTTTGGGTGTCTAGCACTCATTTCAACTTCTCATTCCCAAGTCGCTTCTTCAATTTTTTTGTTTCTCCACAACACTTTAACTGAGACTATCTCTTTATTCCTCAATCTTCTAACTTGGTGATTCAAAATCTCTACAAGCTCTTCTTCATAGGATAAAGAGTCTGTCACTTTGATTTCATCGACAAGCTGTACTAAAGAATGATCTCTAATACACTTCTTGAACATAGATATATGAAATACCGGATGAACCGAACCCAAATAGTTGGCAATTCTAATTTATATGCAACTCCAAATATCCTTCTCACAATCTAATATGGTCCTATATAGAGACGACTAGACTTACCTTTCTTCCCGAATCGCATGACTATCTTTATGGGAGAAACCTTAAGAAATACCTAATCTCCAACCTCAAACTCTAGATCTCTTCTCCTAACATCGGCGTAGGTCTTCTGACGACTTTGAGTTGTCTTAAGTCATTCTCTATTGACTTTAACATCCTCTATTGCCTAATGAATAAGATCAGGCCCAAATATCTGATCTACTTCATACCATCTTATCGGGGACCTATATCTTCTGCCATATAATGCCTCAAAAAGTGCCATCTTAATATTTGAATGAAAACTATTATTATATGAGAACTCTATCAATGGAAAGTTCTCAACACCAACTACCTTTAAAATCAATCACGCAAGCCCTCAATATATTCTCAACGGTCTGGAAGGTGCACTCAGCTTTCCCATCTGTCTGAGGGTGGAAAACTATGCTCAAATTCACTAGGGTACCTAAATCCTTTTGAAACAATCTAGAAAACTATGAAGAAAACTGTGTACCTCTGTCAGATATGGTGGACATAGATGCCCCATGCAAATGAACTATTTCTACAACGAACACCTTGGCATAATCCTGTCTCAAATAATTTGTCCTGACCGGTTGAAAGTGATCTGACTTGGTCAAACTATCTACAATCACCCAAATGGAATCATACTAGTTTTGGGACCTCGAAAGTCCTGTAATGAAGTCCATATTAATCATCTCCCACTTTCACAAAGGCAAACCTATCTCTTGAGAAGAACCACCTGGCCTCAAATGTTCCACTTTAACTTGTTGACAATTCATACACTTGGCAAGATAGTTAGCCGTATCACACTTCATATTATACCACCAAGAATGGTTTTCAAATCCTAATACATCTTACTAGAGCCAGGGTGAATAATATATATCAACGTGTAAGCTTTGTCAAGGATTCTCTTTCTTAGACCATCTATATCTATCACACATAATCTACCCTGGTATCTCAAAACACCATCACCACAAATTTCAAAAGACAATAACTTTTGTTGACCCACATCTTTCTTGATCTGCATCAAGATGGGATGTTTAACCTGCTTCTCTTTGACTTCTGCACAAAGTGATTATTTAGCTATCTCATGAACAACCATTCTTCCATCCTCGCAAGACCAAAGTCACACTCTTAGATTTGTAAGTCGGTGAATATCCTTCACCATCTCCCTCTTTTCTTTCCCCATATGAGAAAGACTGCCCATAGATAACCTGCTGAGGGCATTGGATACCACATTCGCCTTGCCCGGATGATAGTGCAGGATTATGTGATAGTCTTTTAAAAGTTCAACCCATCTTCTCTGCCTGAGATTTAATTTATTCTGCGAGAAAACATACTGTAAACTCTTGTGGTCAGTAAATATACTAACGTGTACCCATAAAAATAGTCCCACCAGATCTTAAGTGGAAAACCATAGCCACTAACTCAAAGTCATGAGTAGGGTACTTCCGCTCATGCCCCTTCAACTGCCTAGATGTATAAGCCACTACCTTACCATGCTGAATAAGAACACACCCAAGTCCCACTCGGGATGCATCATAACATACAACAAAACCTTCTATACCCTCCAAAATAGTCAGAGCAGGAGCTGTAGTCAACTTGTCTTTCAAATTCTCAAAACTATTCTCACTAGAGTCAGACCACAAAAACATCACCTTTTTCTGAGTCAACTTAGTATGTCGTGTAGCTATGGATGAAAAACTCTTAGCAAATCTTTTGTAATAACCCGCCGAACCCAAGAAGTTTCAAATGTCAGTTGGAGTCGTGGGTCTGGGCCATTTTCTCACTACCTCAATCTTTTAGGGATCAACCTTAATCCCCTCACTAGACACAATATGCCCCAAGAACGCAATAGCATTCAACAAGTTCACACTTGGAAAATTTTGCAGACAACTTATGATCTTTAAGGGTCTGAAGGATGATTTGGAGGTGATTGGCATAGTCCTTCTCTCTCTTAGAATATACCGAAATGTCATCAATGAATACAATGACTAACAAATCCAGAAACTGATAGAAAACCCTATTCATTAGATCCATTAAAGATGCAGGGGCGTTAGTCAACCCAAAGGACATGACTAAGAATTCGTAATGGCCATATCTGGTTCGAAAAGCTATTTTGGGAATATTTGACTCTCTATCTTTCAATTGGTGATATCCTGAATGAAGGTCTATCTTTGAAAAATATTTAGCACCCTGAAGTTGATCAAAAATATCATCAATCCTAGGAAGAGGATATTTATTTTTATTCGTGACCTTATTCAACTTGCGGTAATCTATTCGCAGACAAAGGGAACCATCTTTCTTTTGCCCAAAAAGTATAGGTGCACCCTAGGGAGACACACTGGGTAGATAAAACCTTTATCTAGAAGACTCTTTCAGCTCTGTAGGAGCCATCCTATATGGTAGAATAGAAATAGGATGGGTATTTAGCAATAAATAAATACCAAAATCTATCTCCCTATCAGGTAATATTCCTACGAGATCATATGGAAAGACTTCTAGGAGTTTATTCACTACGGGGATAGAATAATGATGGAGACTTTCGGCACTAGAATCTTTAACCCAAATAAGATGATACAAGTAACCTTTGAAAATAAGTTTACGGGCCCTGAGATAAGATATGAAGTGCTCTCTAGGTGCTAGAGAATGTCCCTCCCATTCTATCACAGACTCATTTAAAAAAAAAAAGGTGACTCTTTGGGTTCTACAATTCAAGGTGTCATAGCAACAACGGAGCTAATCAATCCCTAAGATTGTATCAAAATCAACCATATCAAGTTCTATGAGATCTGCCTAAATATACTGGCTAAAAATAGACACAAAACAATTTCTATATACTCTCCTAGCCACAATAGAATCATTCACTGAGGTGGAAACTAAAAAGGTTTAGCAATCATATCAGGCTCAAACCCAAAACCAACAGCCACGTATGGGGTCACATAAGACAAGGTAAACCCTGGATCAAGTAATACATACATATCACAAGAAAAGATTTAAAATATACCGGTGACTACATCTGGTGAGGCCTATGCCTTCTAGCGGTTGGTCAATGCATACAACCCATTTCGACCATTTCTGACGGCTGAAGTAGCACCCTTCTGAGGTGGTGGTGCAGATGAATTCACCTGCGACTTGGGTTCTCCAACATTAATCTTTGTTGTCGGACAGTCTCTCTGGATATGGCCTAGATGGCCGCATGAATAAGACACCAAAACACCAAACTGACATCTCCCTGGATGATTTCTTCTATATCTCCTACAATGCGGATAGGATCGAGAGGTCTGGGCTACACTTCTATATGACTTCGTACCCTACATCCTTGGCCCCTGACTAGACTGAAAATTTTGGGTGCCCTACTCAGTTCTGGACACTGAAGCACTAGCTTCCGACTGTGCATTGCCCCAATTATTTTTCTTTTACTATTTGCTACCCTAATTATAGTTCTGGTGCTGACTATGACTCTGGTCTATCACTTTGGCTCTCTTTGGCTGCCTATCCTTTTCCCTAGATTAGGCTATATTTTTCTTTTTCTTCTCAACTTGCTGCATGTGGACAGACAGTCTAGCAAAGTCCATATCCCTATTCAGCATAGCTCCCTGACACACAAGAACCAGATCATTTGAAAGGCCAGAAGCAAACTTCCTCATTAGGGCCCTTATACTACTTATTCTCTCAGAAGCATAATGGGCCAGCTGGTTAAACTTTAAAGTATACTTCTGAACACTCATATTACCCTCCTTAAGGTTCATGAACTCTTTTATTTTAGTTTTCCTCAGCTCCAGAGGAAAGAATTGGTCAAGAAAAGCTTCCACGAACTCGTCCTAAACTGTAGGCTAAGTAATGTCACCCTTCCTATCCTCCCACTCGTTGTACCATTGGTTTGCTATATTCTTTAGCTGATAAGTTTCCAACTCCACCCCTTCTATCTCCTCCACATGCATCACCTTAAAGATTTTCTCCATCTTATCCACAAACTCCTATGGATCTTCTTCTACCTTGGTGTCAGTATACTTGGGCTGGTTTATTCTCATGAACTGGCCCACCTTAGTAGCCTCAGAAGTAACAGACACAAAACCAGTATCCTCCGACCTCTGAGTATGTGTAGCTACTAGCTATGCCAACATTTTAATAGACTATCTTAATTCAGCATTAGAAGGAGGTATTCCCATAGTAGGAATAAGTTCTAAGGTATGAGATCAGTTACGGGTCCACATCCCATGGGTGGGACGGACTTCATCATCCTAAGCATTAGCGAGGGTGTCACGGGGAGGCATCACTGGTTTTCTGAAAAGAAAGAGGTCATTGATTAGGGGACAGATTAGATTTTGAAGCACGAACTAAATCACAAAGAAGAGAAACATTCTTAAATGCCTAGTAGCCTCCTGCTTATAAATGTCGTGCTACACACCCATAAACAAGACTCTACCCAACAAAATTTTGCAGACACCCTAGGACCATCAATTGTGCTTTGATACCAAGTTTGTCATAACTCGAATGAGGGCCTGGCTGTGATGGACATACCAAATCATGAAGGCCCAGAACACCCTTCTCTATCTGGTTATTATGCACAACATTCATATAATAAAAGAAGATGCAGAAACATAATCTGCTACAGAAACATTATCAATTCTGAATTAATCACAAGTATGGAAACTGTAAATCAACTACATCTAAATAACATCTGACTCAGTCTGCAAAATCTCAATTAAATAAAAATCTAACAATTGCCTTAAACTAAGACAAAGCCCCCAGTAGAACAAAATAGAAATAAGTGACATAATCTAAAAAGAAAAGCCTTTTGGAATAGACAAGGTTCACGACTGCATAATCTGATCAGTTTTTTGAATTATCTACTGCTTATCTAGACCCCAAGACTATCTCAGAACCTGAGTGGTAGGGGGAGAGGGGTCAATATAGATGTACTCGTACGCAGAGCATATCTAAAATAATCATTTGTTATTCCACATATATGAGAGAAATTTAAAACAGTTCATAAGTATATCATATAGTAAGAATTCACATGGGCATTTTAAAGACTGTGTAAAAAATCATCTCAACTCTGAGAAATCTATGATACTTCTGCGCTAGGTGGTATACCCTACAAGTTTGAAAAATTCCATGGGCTATATGGAAACTGCCATTAACTCTGCAGCAAAGCCCCCAACCCAAGTGTGCCGCAAGGGTTGGAGTCTCTGAATCTACTATGCCACATGGCCGTCGCCAGCATAGAATAATAATCTACTTGTATTGGCAAATACAGTTTCAGGCTTAGAGTTGCTTGAACTCGCACCTTCTTTAGGTAACCACCTAACCCTCAAAATCTATCAAAACATACAATCTCTAAAAGCATACTCTGATAACTTAATCTGTTATGGCATAAATACATAGGGTATCGTCGTACCATTGACTTGCAAGTCACATCTTTGAGCCATTATAAGTCTATCGTAAATCTCTATTTTAAAAACACAAGTTTTGGGACCACCATTTTAATAATTCAATTCAAAGAAACTCTTTTTCAAACCTCATGTAAACACATGCAAAGAACTCATATTTTCCAAGCATTTCAATACTACAGTACAAGGTGGTCATGTCAAAGTTCTTAATTCACATGCAATTCTTTCTCTTAAATACAAGAACACATTTATATCAAGAAACACCCTCTCAACAATTTCAAATCATGCTCAAATGCTATAATATTGCAAAAAACATCTTTCAAATCATAAAACCATAATCTTTAATTCAATACACGAGAAGGAGTTCATAATTTATTCTCTCAAAGATTTTAAATCTCAAATTCCATACATATACATATATATGTAAATAAATTTAGGGGATAGGACCACATGGTCAAAATAATAGTAAAATTAAAACATTCAGAGTACATAATTTAGATCATAGATTCCGAAAACCCTTTGAAATTCATGCACAAAAATTTTAAAATCATGCTCTAATGTATTTAAGCCCATGTAGTTTTTATGATAAACCCCACATAACTCTATCTAGAAATTTAAAGAATGCTTCTTGATGCCCACGGCTTGGGGATTCGAAATTTTCAATTGGTTTTGAAAACCCACAATTGAGTCTTGATTTATTTAGATTATCAATATGGAACCCTAGAGAGTGTTCTTGAATATATTTTGTGAATATATGAGTAATATGCTCAATTGGGGTTGAAATCTTGTGTTTGGACTAATAAGGGTGTGGGAAAATAGCCAATATACCCTTAATAAGATCGGTATTAAAATATAACTAGGAGCCCAATTTCATGGGCTACCACAACGTGCCACATCGCGGTGGCTCACTGGAAATTGATGAATGGGAATTTTGCCCACTACGTGATGCAACACCATCACAGAGTCCTATTGGAAATTCACCATTGTCATTTACACCCTCTCCACGATGCGCCAAGGATAGGAATAATGGTGTTTTATGACTAGGACTTAAATTAACAATAAATCATTCTCCGAGTGTTCATTTTGGATGCATCTTTTGTTGACGGAAAACTTATTCAATCATCTACGAAATGAAAAGCATAAATCTTTATGGATTCCACCAGGAAAAAAGTATAAATCATTTTAGAAGCCAATGCTTGATATTTTAGGGACAAAATTTATCTAAGAAAAACTTCGGGGCATTACATCTACATCAGGATCACATAACCTCCCTTGGGACCGCAAGGTACCATTACCACTAATCTCAAAGGCAAACGCCTTTTGTCCATCTATATTACCCTTGATTCTCATAAAGACATGATCTAGCATTTTTTTCTCCATGATTTTAGTGCTAAGGGATGACCACGCCACTTTTTGTACTATCACACCACCATCTTTGGTGTTCAAGAGAAGAACTCCAAAACTAGCCAAGCGGTTAATATCCTTCACCAACTCCCATTTATCCTTATCCATATGAGCTAGACATCCTATTGATAACTTGCTAACATAATTAGCAACCATGTTAGCTTTGCCTGGGGGGCAGTGAAGACTCATATCATAATCTTTGAGAAGGTCAAGCTATCTTCTTTGCCTAAGGTTATGTTTTTCGTAGTAAACACTTAATTCATGATCTTATGATCAGAAAAGATGTCCATATGTACTCCATACAAATAGTGCCGCCGAATTTTAAACTCAAATACCAAAACCAACAACTCCTATTCATACGTCGAATAATTCTTCTCATGCACCTTCAACTGTCTAGAAGCATAAGCTATTAGCTTCCCATGTTGTATCAGTACACAACTAAGTCATACACTCTATGCATCATAATAGACTATAAACCTATTAGTGCTTCCATGAAAAGTCAAAAGAAGAGCCAAAGTTAGCTTATCCTTCAGCTTCATGAAACTACCCTGACAAACACCGAACAATAAGAACTTTACCTGCTTCTAAGTCAACTTAGTCAATGGGGTAGCTATTATTGAAAAACTCTCCACAAACCTCCTATAGTAACCTGCTAGACCAAAGAAGCTCTGAATATCAGTTAGAGTTGTAGGTCTAGGCCACTTATTCACCACTGAACCTTTTTGTGAATCCCCTATGATACCTTCACTAGAAATTATATGACCTAAAAAAGTGACACCGTTCAACCAGAACTTATATTTTGAGAATTTGACATAAAATTGTTGCTCCTTTAAGATCTATAATGCAATGCAGAGGTGATTCATATGGTCCACCTTGCTCTTCTAATACACCAAAATGTTATCTATAAAAGCAATGACAAACTGATCCAAAAATTGATGAAAGGCTTTATTCATCAAATCCATGATTGTCGCGTGGGCATTTGTCAACTCGAAAGACATAACCAAGAACTAAAAGTGCCCATTCCAGGTATGGAAAGAATTCCTAGGATGTCCATTAGCCCAATATTTAGTTGATGGCACCTTTTTCGAAGATCAACCTTGGAGAAAAATTTAGAACCCAGCAAATGATCAAATAGATCATCTATTTTTGGAAAATGATACTTATTCTTTACTGTCACCATATTCAACTGTCGTTAATCAATACACATCCCAAAAGAATCGTCCTTCTTATGCAAGAATAACACTAGTGCACCCATGGGGATATACTAGGATTGATGAAACCCTTATCAAAAAGATCCTTTAACTACTCCTTATGCTCCTTCAAATCCGCTGGAGCCATCTGTATGGGGGAATAAAAACTGGACAAGTTTTCGAAACAAGATCAATCCTAAACTCAATCTCCCTATCAGGATGAACACCAAGAAGGTCATTAGGGTAAAACTTAGGACTTTAATTCATCAATGGAACAAAATACAAAAAAAGATCATACGAGTTAGAATTTTTAACTCAGACTAGATGGTAGAGACATCACTTGGAGATCAATATCTGAGGTCTAAGATAAGATATAAACTTCCCCCTAGGATCTAGCGAACCACCCTCCTACTCAATAACTAGTTCATTAGGGAATTTAAAGGCAACATTATGGGTTTGAAAGTTTAGAGAAGCAAAGCACGAGTGCAACCACTCCATCACCAATATGATATCAAAATCCACCATATCTAATTCAAACAACTCCACCAAAGGTTTTTACTGCCAACAAATACCACACACCCCCTATAGACCCTTCTAGGAATCACAGAGTTACCTTCTAGGGTAGAATAGAAAAAGGGTATGAAACACACTCCAAACCAAAACCAAAATGCACAACCTAAAATGGGGTCATATAAAAGAGTGGACCCCAAATCAAGTAAATAGTACACATCACAAGAAAAGAGTTTTAACATATCAGTCATGACATCAGGTGATGCATCGAATACCTATTGGGTAGTGATATCATAGAGATAGCTAGATAACACATCCTTTGTTGTCAAAGATGATGATGAAGAAACTGGAACATTATTTTCCGTTGAATCAACCTTACAAACATGACAATTTCTAAACATATGCCCTGTCTGACCTCAGTTGAAGCACCTATCCCTTTTCTCATCATAGAACCCCTGATTTAATCTGCAACAAAACATGCGGGAAGGATATGATAAAGCTAAATAGGTCCCACTAGTGTTAGATTAGGCACCTTGTTCCCTGAAGTTATCGCCACCATAGAAATATTTATCACCTGACGGCTTTGGGTATGGGACACTAGCCGTTAAGTAAGACCCAGAATTGCACCACTTCTTCTTAGGACACATATCACCATCCCTACCATACTCCTATAGTCCATTATCATACTCAGCTAACCTAAACTTCTTGCCCTACCTCTTCCCTATTTCATCTTAATTCTTCTTCTCTTTCTCTACCTGTTGCATGTACCCAAGCATCCTAGAGATATCTATATCCTTGATCAATAAGGAAGCCTTACTCTCTAATATAAAATCTCTGGACAACCCGTAAGGAAACTTTCTCATCCTAGCTCTCATGCAAGAAACCATTTCTGAAGCATACTGATATAACTAGTGAAAATCAAGGTATACACCTTGAGAGACATCTTACCTTGCTTCAGAATAACAAAATCTTTTGCCTTATCTTTCCTCAACACTTGAGAAAAGAAGCGGCCCAAAAATTCACTAAAAAAATCCTCCCATAGATATGACTCAACATCATAACCCATTGCCAAATTGTATTCCTTATACCATTAGTATGCCACATCTTTTGGATAATAGATGGCAAACTTCAAACCCTCCATATTGGTGGCTTGCATAACATGAAAGATTTTTTCTATCTCATTCAAAAAACCTTAAGAAAACCTCCTCCACTTTAACACCTATAAATATCGAAGGGTTTGACCTCATGAACTAGCTAACCCTTGTGGCCTTAGAAGATAAAGTAACAGAAATGCCATACTAATACCAAGTAGCTATAAATTGTGTCAACTTATGAATAGATTGAAGAAACTCAGTGTTCCTCACTTCATCCTGAGGAGCTTGAGATGGAATAAAGGGAACCGATTGAATGTCTGAACAATCTAGAAGTCAGAAGTAGAATGGGTCCCATCAACATTATCCTCAATTGGGATAGAAGGGTTTCTATAAGCTTCAGATCACCGAGGAGGTATGATCTTAAAAGAGAATAAACAAATATTAGAGGAGAAATTAGGACCTTAGACTCTCCAACTTTAAAACCAAACACAAGAAAGAGAAACATTCATAAATGTCTTTTATCTTGTCCCTTATGAGTGTAGTGTGCTAGACACCCTTAAAAAAGACTCTACTCGACATGTCTTTGTAGACACCCAATTTACCATAAACCAATCTGACATGATCAAAACTAGGGCCCTAGGTTCATAGTAAATTAGGTGTTTCAAAGCACCTAGATTGGGTCATGTCCACACCTAATTTACCATAAACCTAGGGCTCTAATACCAATCTTACTCGAACCAGTCAGACCTTGAAGTGTTTGAAAAGACCTGGATAGTCCTCTTTAATTAAACATATATATGTAGGTGAAGTGTTATATGAAGATCTACTCGGGTGTCCAACTCTATTATGCATCAAATCCCTGAAATAATATGTAAACGAAATGCCTTTATAAAAAAAAATAAAACTAGGAACTTCATGAAAAAAGACTATATCCAAAATGTAAATTTAAGCAACCATCTCTAAATTGTAGTTAGCCTGAACAGGTATGAAATAGTTAATACTTCCTACAATGACCAATATAACATCAAATAACCCTAAAGTATATGGTATCCTACCACACAATCTATATCAAGTCACTTCCAATTCAACTTGGGTGTTGGTATTGTCCAAATTATCCACTTAGTCTCTAGTTCACATATATTTCTTACTGACAACTGAAATACTTATGCACATAGTGTAAGAACTCGCAAAATCCTAAGCTTAATTTAGTTTGTTAATTCTAGAAAATGGGGTTCCAGATTTAGAAATTTCAATTAAGTGTTTGTACTTAGAACTTATTTAACCTAAATAAGTTGGAAATCCTATTTTAGGATCCTTACGACATTAAATTATTGATTTCTAGGTTGGCTCATGATTAGGAATGTCAAAAGGTTTTATCAGACGAGTCTTGGAATTTTCGAACATCATTTGAGGCATGTTTGGAAATCCAAAAGAGTGGATCAACACATTCTTGATGCGCTGCATCGCCTATCGCGTCGATAAATATTTTCCTAAGCTCCCAGTACCAAATTCTAGTGAGCCAACCTAAACTCGACACGTTGCGCCGGCCATCACGTTGAGTCCATTGATCCAGTGTATTAGTCTGTGCATCGCTGCGCATAGTTTTTAGTAATTAAAAATCTGCATCTTCAGGGGTAATTGGGTTATTTTCCCACCTCAGCCCTAAAAACACAAAATAAAGTCATTCATAGGGAAAAAATTGTTAATTCATCACAAATTTCTCTCAAGAATAAACCCTAGGAACATTGATTTCAAATTCAAGACTCAAGACCTCACTATCAACATTATTAAATTAAAGACCAAGGTATGTAAAGTGTTCATCCAAGGGTTTCTTTCCACCTTTGGAGTTCAAGAAAATCTTTTAAAGTACAAGTTAATAGATTTTATAGATTTTATGTTGGATTTGAATGTAATCTTTATTATGATGTCAAATTCATTTTCAATTCAATAAATTATCACAAGTTTCATGAAAATTTGTTAGTGTAGATTAAATTATGTGAACTTCATGCTGAACTATCGAATTGCAAGTTGAATGTAGTATCCATTATAGTATTACATATTTATTGATATGTGACATGCCCATGCTCCCCAAGTATTTGTCAAAATGCTTATGTAAATTGATTAGTGGAACCATTATGTGAGTTCATTCATAGACAAGCCCATATATATCAAGTGTTTGACAAAAATGTCTAAATGAATGCATTATTGGTGACTAAGTACTATGATTCTATAAAAGTCATATAGTGTTTTAATTTTTTATGCTATTGAGTCCTAGGGGTATTCTATACTCGACAAATTTAGTTATTTACCTAGAGCTACAGTAGTTACAAAATAGCCTCAGTAGTGACACAAATAATAGTACTCAGTAATCAATCCTAGTTTCAGTTCAGTATTCAATTCAGACCTCAAGTAAACCCAGCCAGTTAACAAAACTCAGTAGTATTCTGCCAGTCTATGGAACGCAGTGAACTTAGTTCAGTTAGATAGCACGATCAGTAATAGTTCAATCAACCCTAGTGCAGTCTAGAATTTAGTTCAGTATTTCTTCAGTTGGGATTCAGATTCAGAAAACTTCCCCATCAGATAGGCAGAGTCGTTAGTAGCAGCCCCTGTACTTTAGAACGACATAGCCAATGTAGGATATGAGAATTCACCCATCAGTTAAGGCTTGACTTTCTTATAGGGGTCACCCATCAGTTCAGGCTTTACACCCTTTGTCCTTTGAGACAGTACAATACATCAATATAGTGGATCCAAATAATTAGAGTCAGTACCAATGGCATAATATTGACAACTTTCTAAATGATGTTATAAGTTAGACCCCAATCCATTCGGAGAGGGACATATCGGTTAGATGACTACCTTTTATAGTTTCTATTTTGGTTTCAGTCTCAGTATAGAACTTAATTCAGTTCTACAGATTCAGAAATTTCAAACACAGTCACCCAGCTTAGTATAGAAATCAGTTCCATTCTACACAATTAAGACTACTAAAAATAGTCATTCAGCTATCAGTAAAGTAGTATTAGTAAACTTAGGTATCGATTAATCAGTATTCATCATTTAGAATCCAGTGTTATCATAACCTTAGTTACAATTTATGTTTTTATGCATGTACTCTCATTCATTTATTTTCGTGTTAATAAACAGTTATTGTTTATGAATATGAACTCATGCATATCAGCCTACCTCACTTAGAATACCAGTATATTCAAAGTACTGACATATACTATTCTTTTACGCTATGATACCTTATATCATATGTTCAGACGCATAGGCTCCTAATCATAATTAGCAGTCCATCCTATCAGCAGCAAACTTAGGGGTGACTCCTCTTAGTTCGATGACAACATTATTATTTCATCAGTAGTTAAGTAGTCGGGGTTAGTTAGGGGCTCATCCCATCAACTCCATATTCAGACAGTTTGAGGCTTTCATACAAGAGTATTTTAGAAAAATATTTAATTATCAGTATCCATTTATCTAAATTCTGAATTTATTTTCAGTTGTGAACCTTATGGCGACTTTAGCCTAATTTTTGCATTTATTTAAATCTTATTATTATTAACGTATGACTATTTAGTGCTCATGGCAGATATCAGTCATGGGTTATGTTGTGGTTCTTTAGGGTCATAAGCATGGTGTAGCATATCGGGTATAGACTCGAGGTATTGTGAACTTCGTATCAGTGCCTAAGATTCAATAAAGTCCAAGGGAGTCCAAAATCCATATCAAGTAGAGTCTTATGCATGGGTGTGTAGCATGCCACACTTTTGGATAGAAGGCTCTAACATATTTTAGGAAAAGTTTCCCTTCTTTAAGTATTCATGTCGTGATAGTGAGCATAAGCTTAAATTAAACTCTAAGTCATTTTTTTCTTCCTTGTGTTTATAGAACATGCCTCCTAAGAAGAATGGAAGAAGAATAGGAAATTAGCATTCCCTTCAGCCTATTCAGGATGATCCTCTGGATGAGTATGTCTCCCATGAAAAATTTAGGACTGTATTTACCACTCTAGCCAATTCAGTAGCAGCCCAAAATAAATGTCCAGCTGTCATTTTGGCTAAACCAATGGCTAATACTTCTGTAGCTAGAATTTAGGACTTTACCTAAATAAACCCTCCATCATTTACTAGGTCTAAGCCAGATGAGGACCCACAGGAATTTCTTAATCAGGTGCAGAAACTTACAACTATTATGGGGTTGAAGGCTAGCGAGAGTGCTGAGTTGGCGGCATATCAGTTGCAGGATATAGATCACTCATGGTTCAAGTAGTGGAAGGTAGATAGGGTTACAGATGTAAGGCCCATAGAATAGGAGGAGTTTACCACTACTTTCCTTGATATGTTCTTCCTACTATAGATGAGGAACACTAAGGTTTTATCATTTATAAATTTGAAGTAGGGCAACATGAAAGTATAAGAGTATTCGCTTAAGTTTACTCAGTTAGCCAGATATGCCCCTTATGTGGTAGTAGATAGCAGATCTAAGATGAATAATTTTGTTTCGGGTGTGTCTAACACTGTGGTCAAGGAATGTAGGAACACAATGCTGATTAAGGGGATGGACATATCCAGGCTCATGGTCCATGCTCATAAATTAGAAGATGCTAAGAATAAAGAGAATGAGATGGAGAACAAGACAGCCAGAATAGGTTACTTCAAATTTAGTCAACCTAGGTCAGAAGGTGGTAATCATCCTCAGTTTCATCAGAGGTCATCAACCCCAGCACCTTATTCAGCTAGTGCCCAGTACCTAAATTCAAAATAATAATTGGGGTAGGGCACTAGGCTCTATGTCCCAAGGCAGTGTTAACAGTTCCCGTATGAATTCTTTATGTCATAAATATGGCAAACACTATTAGGGTGAGTGTAGAGCTGGAAGCGATGTTCACTTTGGGTATGGCAATATATGACATTGGATTCGGGATTGTCGAGTAGTTGCTTAGATAGATAGGGAGTTACACCGATAGGGTCAGTCCCATCAATTGTCAGTTCCAGTCGGTCACCCAACTCAGCAGAGTACCACTTCCAGTGCTACCACTGGTCAATATCTAAATAGATTATATGTCATTTAGTACCGGTAGGATAAGGAAATTTCTTCTACAGTGGTCACTAGTACATTACAAGTTTATTATTTACATGTTTATGCTTTACTAGATTCAGGAGCTTCCTTATCCTTTGTGACTCCTTATATATCTTTTGACTTTGGAGTGAGTCCCAAATTCATAGCAAAGCATTTTTTAATCTCTACCCCAGTAGGTAAATCTATCATAGCCAAGTGGGTATACTGGTACTGCCTGATTATGGTATCTCAGAAAGTTACTTCAGCAGACTTAGTAGAATTAGATATGACAGATTTTGATGTCATTCTCGTCATAGACTGGCTTTATTTATGCTATGCCTCAGTTGACTATAGAAATAGAATTGTCCAATTTCAACTTCTTAATTAACCTATCCTAGAGTGGAGGGGTAGTACTTCAGCACTTAGGGGTCAGCTTGTTTCATACCTTAGGGCGAGGAGAATAATATCTAAGGGATGTTTCTATCATCTTGTTTGAGTTCAGGACTCTTGTTCAGATACCCATAATCTTGAATCAGTGTTAGTAGTATACAGATTCACAGATGTGTTTCCCGAAGACCTTCCTAGAGTTACTCCCGAAAGGGAAATTAACTTTGGAATTAACATTCATCTAAAGACTTAGTCCATCTCTATCCTGCTATATTGAATTGATCAAGTCAAACTCAAGAAGTTAAAAGAATAGTTTAAATATCTCCTGGATAAGGGATTCATCAGACCTAGTGTATCCCTATAGGGCAGACAAGTACTATTTATGCGTAAGAAAGATTATTCTTTTAAAATGTGCATTGACTACCGTCAGCTAAATAAAGTCATGGTCAAGAACAAGTATCCACATCCCAGAATCGATGACTTGTTTTACCAACTTCAGGGTGCCAGTTAATTTTCTAAGATAAAACTCACATCAGGCTATCATTAGCTCAGAGTCAGAGAATGTGACATTCTAAAGATAGATATCAAAACATGGTATGGTCACTTCAAATTTTTAGTCATGTCATTTGGTCTTACCACTGCCCCAGAAGCTTTCATGGACTTGATAAACCGTGTGTTCCAGTAGTACTTGGATATATTCATCATAGTCTTCATAGATAACATTCTTGCCTACTCCGGCAGTGAGCATCATCGTGCAGACTATCTCAGAATAGTATTGCAGACTATTAGAAACCATCAGTTGTTTGCCAAATTTAGTAAGTGCAAATTTTGGCTAAGGTCAGTAGCATTCTTCGGCCATGTCATTTTCAGTGATGGCATTATAGTTGATCCCTACAAGACCGAAGCAGTAACAAACTAGACTAGACCCATCTCTCCATCAGATATCAGGAGGTTCTTGGGGTTGGTCGACTATTATCTACGGTTTATTGAGGGATTTTAGTCTATTACATCCCCAATGTCTAGATTAACTAAGAAGAAAGTCAAATTCTAGTGGTCAAACTCTGGTGAGGAGTTTTCAGGAGTTGAAGACTCTACTTACTACAACCCTAGTTTTGACTTTTCCAGATAGTTCAAAACTATTTGTGGTATATTGTGATGCTTCCAGAGTTGATTTAGGGTGTGTGTTGATGTAGAAAGGTAAGGTCATAGCCTATTCCCCTAGACATATTAAGACCTACACAAAGAAATATCCCACTCATGATCTTGAGTTAGCAGGTGTAGTATTTGCCTTAAAGATTTGGAGGCACTATTTGTATGGAGTGCACGTTGATCTGTTCACTGACCATAAGATCCTACAACATATTTTCTCATAGAAAGACCTAAACCTCCATTAGATTAGGTAGTTGGAGTTGTTGAAATACTATGATATGAGTGTTCTGTATTATCCGAACAAGTCCAATGTAGTGGCTAATACTGTCAGTTGGATGTTTATAGGTAGTGTTGCTCAAGTGGAAGATGATTAGAAGAAGTTAGTTTAGGAATTTCATTAGCTTGCCCGACTAGGTGTCTGCTTAGTCGGTTTAGAAGAAAGTCGTGTATGGGTACAGAGTAGTTCAGAATCATCTCTGGTTTCTGAGGGGAAGAAAAAGCAGGATAGGGATCCTAATCTTGTTAGGTTAAAAGAATAAGTCAGATATTAGAAGATAGAGGTTTTCTCCAAAAATAGAGATGGTGTATTACATTGCTAAGGTCAGCTATGTGGGCCAGGTGTAGATGACTTGAGATAGCGGACTCTCATAGAAGCTCATGGTGCATGCTACTAGATTCATCCAGGGGCTACCAAGATATACGATGACTTGCGAGAAGTCTATTAGTAGAGCGGGATGAAAAGAGACATTACAGAGGTTGTAGTTAAGTGCTCGATGTGTTAGCAGGTTCAGATTGAGAACTAGAAGCCTAGTGTGTCCATACATGAGTTATGTATTCCAACATAGAAATTAGAAGAAGTGAACATGGACTTTGTGATGGGTTTGCCTCGTACTCTTTGTTATCATGATTCCATATATGTTATCGTAGATAGGATTACCAAGTCAGCTCATTTATCACCAGTCTATACCTTTTATTCAGCCAAGGATTATGCTAAGCTCTATGTTAGAGAATTGGTCAGATTGCACAGAGTTTCGTTATCCATCATTTGAGATAGAGGTGCGCAGTTCACCTCTTATTTTTGGAAAGACTTCTAAAAGGGACTTGGTACCCGAGTCCACCTCAGTGCAGCCTTCCATCCTCAGACAGATGGCAAGAAAAAAAGACCATTCAAATCTTGGAAGATATGCTAAGGGTGTCTGCCATTCACTTTAAGGGTAGTTGGGATGACCACTTGCCCTTGATTGAGTTTCGGTATAATAACAGTTACCATTCTAGCATACAAATGGCTCCATTTGAGGTACTTTATGGTAGGAGATTTAGATCTCTCATTGGTTGGTTTGAAGTGTGAGAGGCCACAGTGGTAGGGCCAGACTTGGTATTTGATACCTTAAAGAAAATTTAGTTGATCATGGAAAGGCTTAAGACTAATCAAAGCCAACAAAAATCATATGCCGATATGCGCAGAAAGGATCTTGAGTTTGAGATTAGGGATTTTATGTATTTGAAGATCACTCTTAGGAAATGAGTGAAAATTTTTTGCAACAAGGGAAAGCTCAGTCCCCGATATGTCAGTCCTTATTGAATTCTCAGTTGTTTTAAAAAGGTAGTCTACGAGCTTGAGTTGCCTTAAGACATAGCTTTAGTCCATCCCGTGTTTCATGCTTCTTGCTAAATAAATGCGTAGATGACCTAACAGTAGTAGTCCCTATAGAGGGTATAGATGTTCAAGATAGTCTCTCTTACAAAGAGGTTCCAGTTGAAATCCTTGATTATCAGATTCGCAGACTGAGGAACAAAGAAGTTCTTCTAGTTAAAGTTCTTTGGTGAAATCAGTCCGTTGAGAGAGCTACTTAGAAAGAAGAAGCATATATGTGGACCAAGTATCCTCACCTCTTCTCCGCAAATTCATACTCAACTTAAGGTAATAGTCCTTCCTTGAACTTACTCAATTCTATGTTCAGATCTCCCTTATGAATTTGATTTTAGTCCAATTGCATAGCATCCTCATATTATCCATTTCTTTATGAAATAGCTCAGTCATGTGTAACATTTCCAGAATTCAGTCATGCTTCAGTTATACATGTTTAGCGTAAAATCTCAGTGTATTAGTAATCTCATTCATAAAATCATATGCCAGTTTTGCATGTCTTGTACATAAATTTAATCTATCAGTATTCCCTACTCAGTCATTCCTATTCAAGGACGAATGTTCCCAAGGGGGAGATGTTGTAAGACCCCACAAAATCCTAAGCTTAATTCAGTCCGTTAATGATAGGAAAGGTAATCCCAGACTTAGAAATTTTAGTTAAGTATTTGCACTTAAAACTTATTTAGCCTTCATAAGTTGGCGATCCTATTTTATGATCCTTACCACCTTAAAATGTCAATTTCTAGGTTGGTTCATGATCAGGAATGTCAATATGTTTTATTGGACGAGTTTTGGAATTTTAAAACATCATTTGAGGCACGTTTGTATCCAAAATAGTGGATCGACGTAATCTCGATGCACCGTATTGCCTATCACGTCGATAAATATTTTCCTAAGCTCCCAGTGCAAAATTTTAGGGAGCTGATGAAAACTTGATATGTCACGCCGACCATCACGTTGACTCCATCGATGCGGCACGTCGGTCTGCACGTCGCTGGGCACATTTTTTTGTACTTAAAAGGTCGTATCCTCAGGGGTAATTAGGTCATTTCCCCACCTTATTCAGCCCCAAAAACACAAAATTAAGTCATTCCTAGGGCAAAATTCATTAATTCATCACAAATTGATCTCAAGAACACACCCTAGGGCCATTGATTTCAACTTCAAGACTCAAGAACTCACCATCAACCTTCATTAATTCAAGTACCAAGGTATGTGAAGTATTCATCTAAGGTTTTCCTTTAACCCTTGGAGTTCAAGAAACTCTTTTAAACTATAAGTTAATTGATTTCATAAATTTCATGTTCGATTTGAATGTAATCTTGATTATGATGTCAAATGGGTTTTCAATTCCATGAATTATCACATATTTCATGAAAACTAGTTAGTGTGGATTTAATTATGTGAACTTCATGTTGAACACTCGAATTAAAAGTTGAATATAGTATCCATTATAGTATAATATGTTTATTGATATGTGCAATGCCCATGCTCCCCAAGTGTTTGTCAAAATGCTTATGTGAATTGACTAGTGAAAGAATTATGTGATTTCGTTCATGCACAAGACCATGTATATCAAGTGTTTGACAAAAATGTATAAATGAATACATTATTGATAACCAAGTACAATGATGCTATTAAAGTCATGCCATGTTTTATTTTTTATTATGCTATCGAGTCTTGCAGGTATTCTATACTCGACAAATCTAGTTGTTTACCTAGAGCTACAGTAGTTATAGAACAGTCTGAGTAATGCGACAAATAGTAGTACTTAGTAATCAGTCCTAGTTTTAGTTCAGTATTCAGTTCAGACCTCAAGTAAACCCAGTCAATTAGGAAAACTCAGTAGTATTCTATCAGTCAATGGAACTAAGTGAGCTCTGTTCAGTTAGACAGCATGATCAATAACAGTTCATTCTAGCCTAGTGCAGTCTATAAATTAGTTCAATGACTATTCAATTAGGAGTAGGATTTAGCACCAAGCATATGCAAGGATGACGACTTCCCCGTCAGATAGGAAGAGTCGTTAGTAATAGTCCCTATACTCCAGAACTACGTAGCCAGTATAGAATATAAGATGTTACCTGTTAGTTATGGCTTGACTTTCTCACAGGGGTCACCCATCATTTTAGGCTTGGCACTCTTAGTCCTTTCGGAAAATACAGTACAACAATATAGTGGATCCACACAGCTAGAGTCAGTACCCATGGAATGGTATTGACACTGTTCTGATTGGGGCTACAGGTTAGACCCCAATCCTTTTGAAGAGAGGCATGTCAGTTAGATGACTACCTCCTATTGTTTTAGATTCAATTTTAGTTTTAGCCTCAGTACAAAACTCAATTCAGTTCTACAAATTCAAAACTGTCAGACACAGTCACCCAGCTCTGTATAGAACTTAGTTCTGTTCTACAGAATCAGGACTATCAGAAATAGTCCTTCAGCTATTAGTTAATTAGTATTGAAGACCCAGTATCCAGTGTTATCATGACCTCAGTTACAATGACCTCAGTTACAATTTATGTATTTATGCATTACTCTCATTCAGTTATGTTCATGTTACTCAGCTGGTTATTGTTCATGCATATCAGCCTGCCTTACTTAGCATACTAGTACATTCAAAGTACTAAGGTATACTTTTATTTTTCAGTATGATGTCTTATATCATAGATTTATACGCACGGTCTCCTGATCGTATTTAGTAATCCAGCCTATCAGCAGCATACTTAGGGGTGTCCTCTTAGTTTGAGGAAAAAGTTATTATTTCAATTTATCGATAGTTCAATAGTCAGGGTTAGTTGAGGGCTTGTCCTATCAACTGCATATTGAGACAATTAGAGGCTTTCATACTAGAGTATTGCAGACTAATATTCAGTGTTCAGTATTCATTTATAAGAATACAATATTTGTTTTCAGTTATGAACCTTATGGCAACTTTAGCCTAATTTCCGAATTTATTTCAATATTATTATTATCACTGTATGATTATTCAATGCTCAAAGCAGATATCCGTCATCGATTAGCTTGTGGTCCTTTGAGGTCATAACAACCATGTAGTATCAGGGGTACAGACTTGTGGTGTTACATATAGTCTATCATGCCTCTTTTCATCCGACACCACCAATGGTTCTTCTTCAAGTGATAAAGCATCATCCCTGCCTAGCTGAATAGAATATTTGGTACTTTTAGAATTTTTCATAGTTAATTAGGTCATGTCACCAACTCTAGAAACAAAAACATGTCCCTTGATCCTCAAAATCCTTTTTCTAATCTAACATTGCCTCTTTATTTTAACCCCTCAACACTTCATATTAGACCATTCTAAATTTCTCAACTTCAAACTAATGAACCATATTCTACTCCAAAAGAAGTTACCAAGACTCCACATAATAAAGAATCCTATCATGCTAGGAATATCAAATATCATAAGGCAATTGGCAAAAGAATAAGTATATAAAGCCTATGGATGCTCCTCCACCAACAATAAAGCAAGTCTACCCATACTCATTGTTTCCTACTTAATGTATCTACTACCAAATTATCCTTACCCAAATGATAAATAATCATCATATCATAAAAATCAAGCAAAACCACCTACGATATCTCAAATTGAGATCCTTATGGTCAAAGATATACTGAAGATTACATCGATTGGTAAAATTTTCACCGTAAAAGCCACTTAGGTAATACCTCAAAATATTTAAAAATAAAACCACCACTTCCAACTCCAAATCATGAGTATAGTAGTAATTTTAATGAGCCATCAACTGTCAAAAAGTAACCAATAACCTTATCACTCTAAATAAACACACATTAGAGAAAAATCCTAGAAGCATCATAATATACAGTAAAGCAATTTCCGTTTGCCAGTAAAATTAAAATTAAAGACAAAGTTAATAAAGACTTAAGCTTTTGAAAGCTTTCCCCACACTCATTACACCGCTAAAAAGCCATATTCTCTTGATTTTTAATGAAAATGTCCCTTTTATGAACAAAAAAATAGTTACAAAATCTAATTTATGCATTGAAAAGGACCAAACCATGCCCAAATAAAAATGGAAAAAATTAAAACATGATAGATAAAAAGAAAAGAAAAATGGAATTTTTACTAATCTACACATTCTAAATGGATCTGGAATAGTAACATCTCGTACTCCCAACAGCTCTTTATTAATGGTAGTTATGCAGCATGGTTTTGAAGCTTCCTTAGGTAAAAGTTTTGTTTTGATGTCTCTTCCCCTTTACTGACAAAAGAACACTATTTGAACTAATAAATAGAATGTTCTTTTATATTTTGATTGATTACACTTCAATTCTAAAAAATCATTCACCATATGTTGTTTAATATCCACATAAAGACCAGCTTCATGCTTTGAGTTGCTCGTAAAGGTAAGAAAGAGGTCTAATTTTTTCAAGAATAAGTATTTTAGTAAGGTTAAAATATAACACTATCTAACCCCCTAATGAAGGGATGAACCTTATAAGAAATTGAAACAACTTCCATATAAGTTTTAAATAATTTTAATTATATTGATATTTCATTACTTTTCCTAATTGTGTCAAAAGAAACCCTTCTCTAGCTCATTTATACCTATTTATATGTGTGATTTCTGTATTTTCTTTGGCTCTCCCTAATATGTATTTTATTTGCAATTTTATGGAAGATATACTTTATTATATAATAATTTATTATCAGTATGGTACCTATTTCTTGGGTATTATAATATGAATATGAGGAACTTCATGTTTATTTAGACTACTAATGCTCTTTTCTTTCATGGTAATTCCTAAAATGAGATGAACATATGTATACCTGTAAAATTAAATCTAAGTTTAAAAAATCTACAAAGGTGTTACCTTATCTATATGTATGTTGTATTTGAATAAGATCTCCTCCTATCAAAATATTTTATCTTCCTTATTGGCCTCCATGAGCATTCCATTCTCCCTCTACCATTTTTTTCAAATACAATGTATTTGTCTCCATAATTAAGGGGACAAAATAATACTCTACACAAAATTCACACCCTTTTATCATAGCAATTGCTTTAGCTATTATATTGGTAGTATTAGGACTCTAATAGTCTTTAGAAAAAACAAATCACCATCATTATTTATAATATGTAAACTAATGGATTAGGTTCTGGTATTCCATTAAAACCTCTATTTGAGTTACAGCTGAACCATCTAAGGATCGGTTTTCTTCAATATAGTAGAATAACTTTGAGATGTGGTTTATTATTTTATATTAATTCCAATACAAAAGTGTCCAAGACTCTGGTATTTCCTTCAACTAAGAATATAGGATTAGAGTTTGTTTATGAAGATTCAGACTAACCATATTCTTTTAAGTCAACTTATTTAAATTATCTGGAATCAACGAATATACTTATATAAACCATTTATAGTAAGCAGCTAACCTAATAAAATTCCAGATATCAGTAGGTGAAGTAGTTGTAGCCTAATTTTGCATTGTCTTAATCTTATGCAGATCAATCGTAATCCTATCCTTGGATAACATGTGCCCCGAGATGCTAAAACTTCAAATAAGAACTCTCACACTTGAAGAAATTTATATACAATTATTTATCCTTCAATGTCTTAAGCTTAATCCTCAAATGTTGCTCGTGCTCCTCTCTAATGCTAAAGTAGAACAAATGGCATCAATAAATATAATCACAAGAGTGTAAAAAAAGGTCCAAAATACCCTATTCATTATCTCCATGAATAATACAGGAGCATTTATCAATCTAAAAGACATGATAATGAACTTATAGTGTCCTTACTATAGTCCCTATAACAACCATAGCCTCAGTCACTCAAAGCCTTAGAAATTAACCATAAATACAACTATAAAATATGCATGATAAAGAATATAAAACAATGAAAAGAAATACACATGTACAACCCTATTAGAAATAATCACAACCTTATATGATAATGAAGAACACAAGTTCAACTATTTCGGAAATAGTCATAACCTTACAAGTTGTGAAAAATTCAAGCTCAAGTTTTTTGGAAACAATCACGACCTTATACGCTAATAAATAATACAAGATCAACCCTATAGAAAATATTTACGGCCTTACATGCTAAAATACATAAGTGCATCCTGTTGAAAATAGTCAAGGCATTGCAGATGCTTCCAAATCCACAGGCTTGACCCTGCTAGAAATCATCACAGCCATACATGTACCCATAAATCCTCAAATATAGTACAAACAACAATATGTAGAAAAACATATAAGTATATATATGCATAAAAATATCCCACAGTAGTCACAACAACCCCATTATCTAAACAACATGACTTATGACATATAATAAACCAACAATATATATCCACAAATAATTTTTAGTGACATACTTACCATAATCCTTAACACAACCCAATATCAGAAAAAAATATCAATCTCAACTGACCAAACAATTCATAATAGAAATTTACAAATCATCATATGGGTCAACAAGACCACTACGATATTATATGTATGCAATTTACTATATACAAATCTGAGAAATGTATAACCAAAAAACTGAGCTAGTTATACACTATAAACTAATAAAATAGTCGTTTTATTGGTTATTGGGTTGCCAAGTCCATCATGATATCTAAATGTAGACATGTGATGTATGAACATATATGTACACAAAATAGCAACTACACAAGTAACCGTATGTACCATATATCTTTCGTACAACTATCATTATAATACAATCCTCACAAGATACATAAGAAATTAACAATCTAAATAATATATATACCACCTCTTACTCCTTGCATAACACTAAATTGACTTTACTACATATGAGTTTTTGTGATGAATTATACTGATAATAATTTAGAGATGCCTAAACCGACTCTTTAATAGAATGTTTGACCAACAAATTAAAAATCTTATGGTATACTACCAAAAAAATAGTATTAGACCTCTCAATTGATTCCAAGTAGCCCATAAAACCTTCTCTAACAAAACTAAACCAGCTACAACAAGAGCAGGTGCTCCGTAATAATTAAAAACTAAAAATACACAATACAAAAGCACAGAATCACTACCTTATACTTCAAATGTTACCCAAAACTAGTCTTCCAAATCACACACGGAATCTACACAAACGCAAAGCCTAACATGGATTGCAACCACTTTAACATAGAGTACATGCCTCTTTACGATAGTAGATCTCGCAGCAAATACATAAAAACATTAGATTAAATTTCTGAATTATATAATTATTATACAATTAAGTTGTAAGTTAATTTTGTCTAAAATAATAATCTCTAGGACGATCATTTTCGAAATCCAAATCTAAATTTGAATCTTAGCCAAGTGAGCATATAATGACCATTTCCATCAATATGGGTTAGTGTAGTTTGATGGAAATAAGGTTATGTTTTTACTTGAATTAAGAGTTAAAAATTTTAGTCTAGGCTTGTCTTGGATCAAATCCAAGAATTGTATGGTATATGATAATCCAAGAATAGATTCGTTAAAGTTTATTATAATGACCCTTTCAGTTATTTTTCATATTACTTCATATCTTCACTATTATGGATTCTCAATATCTTCCCCATGTTATTTATGATTTGCTGGGATCAATGTTTTGATTATCGAGCAGTTTTTTTGTTTTTATAGTAAATTGCTTATTTCAAAGTCTTGGCTGGTTTCAAATGACCATCAAGAAAAAAATTTAGTAAGAACATCTTGAATGTATTTTAGATTATGCAAACAGATCTAAAATATCAACTTTAGTCTAGGTAGACCTTTAGTTTAGGTCTCAATATACTCGAACTCATTTTGACCTATTAGTTGGAAAGTAGAAAAATTAGTAGATATAGGTGTGGGAACCATAATTGGTTTAACTATCTTGTATCTAAACTCTAACTTCACCAACACATCTGAAACATTGAGTTTTGTGAGGTTACATAGTTCATTTGAAAAAATGGAGTCTGAATTAGTTATAGGGGTCAAAAACAAGTATTGACTTTGTTGTGCTAGTGCATCGCGATGGGAAAAGGCATATTGAGATTGTGATAGTGTAATCATGGTCCCTATAATCATAAAAATGACATATACATACCTGGTATGGGTATATAAGGACCCTATGGGTCACGTTTTGGGTATTTTGACCCATATTTAAGACCTAGAATCCTTAAATAAGAGTAATAACTCAAAATTAATTCTTATGGGTGCCTTAGGAGCTTGATTAACATCTTTTAACATGATTATCATCCAATTATAGGAAGATTTCTTCATGTAATTGATGAACTTCTTGGTTCTTGACCGAAAACCCCAATATAGATTAGATCATAATTTAGCCCCAAATTTGTTTTGTATTCACCTATTTATAGAGTGTTATAATTCCTTATTTAGGTATGAACATTGGTTTGAACTTAGAATGCATTTTTCGTATGTGAGACTCACTTGGAGTTTTTGGTGTCATTTTTGGACCTAAAGCATAATATTGCCATATGGGTATTGTTAGACTAGTATTCATGAGTAGATTATAATTTTGATAGTGTGATGACATTTTGTTATTGTGAAGTTAAGAAGGACATTGGTGAAGGATAAGAGGTTTTGTGTTTTGTCTTTGAGGTAGGGATCTACCTACTTTTCTTTAGAGATGATTTGTGGTATATATTTCATGTGCATATGAATGTTAGTCTTGATTTTAAGTAGAATAAATTATCCTTGATTATTGATGTTTGAGGATGAAATAAGGGTTTTGGGCCCATAAGGTTTTATGTTTATGGCCCCTTTTTGAATATTATTGCCTTTTCCCTAGATTGGACTAATTTGTAGCATGGAGATAATATAATTCTTGGTTTGGGATGTGATATAAGTGTTGGAAACATTGTTATTATGATTAACCTTAGTTGGGTAGAGTTGACTTGAATGCCCATATTTTGAGATGAAATTCCTATCTTAGGATTGGTTATGACTTACTTGACATCAAAAAGTTCAACTAGCTACCTTAGCCTAGTTTGGGGAATAGATTTCTTAAAAGTTGAAATTTAGGATTAGAAGTAGCTTTGTCTGGCCCACTTAGGCCAAGACTGAGGATAGCCCTTGTGGACTTAGTTGTTGATATTAGGCCTAATTAAGACTAATGAGGTGTATTTATGAGATTTGCTTGGTGAATTAATGGATAATGATGTATTTTTCCCTAGGTAATGATTAATGTCTTATGGCCATGATTTTCTTTATAGATATGATATTGGGCTTTTAGTGGTGTTATTCCTCATAGATGTGATATTTGGCCTATAGAGTTGATGTTCCTCTTAGGAATGATATTTGACCCATCGAGATGTTATTTCTTCTTAGATATGATTATTGGGCCTACAAAGATGGTTTTCCTATTATTTTAGATTATTGTGCTAGTTGAGATCATTTTATTTTTATTTATGATTATTGGGCATATATAGATGATTTTCCTCTTAGTTATGATTATTGGGATGATAGAGATGATTTTTCTCTTAGATATGATTATTAGGCCTATAGATATGATTTTCTCTTATTTATAATTATTGGTCCTATGAAGATGAATTTTTCTTTCAGTTATTATTATTAGGCCTATAGATATTATTTTCCTTTCAGTTATGATTATTGGTCATATAGAAATGATTTTCCACTCAGTTATGATTATCGGGCTCATACAGATGATCTTCCCCTTATTTAAGATTATTAAGCCTATAGAGATGATATTCCTCTTAGATATGATAATTGGCCGAGAGAGGTGATATTCCTCATAATCTTGAAGTATGACCTATAGATATGAGATGTTTTATAGATGTGAAATATTTAACAATATTATGCCTCCTAGATGTCAAATGCCATTATGTTTGAGATGCCTCCTAGATGTGAGATGACTCCTAGATATGAAATGATTATAAATATGATATGACTTATAAATGTGATAAACAATATGAGTTCTAGATAAGTATATGGGCCTAAGGTAATGATTATGATGTTGTAATTATTTATGACTTATTATTGGACATACAGGAAGTAATTATCCTTGTAAAGGATGCGCTTGTAGTTTATGAATATATGTATTTTTGTTTATATACATATCTCTACAATATAGGACCGAAGAAGATGAGTTATGTTGCTTACGATTTCATTGATTGATACTAGTAAAGGAAAGCATAGATTCAGTACATTCATGACTGTTATATCAATAATTGATATGATTCTAGTTTAAATATGATCGTATTACTATCTTCCTAATTAAGGGTTACAACCTAATTTTCACATTTAAAAATGGATTTCTCTAAAATAATAATTGCCTAACTTAATGGATAGCCTATATAAATAATATGGCTTTGTAATGATGTTTCAAGGATTTGACTGAGGCAGATTTTAGTCCATGATTTGACTGTATTAGTTACTCTGGCCATGAGATATTCCAAGTATTTCTACATCTTTACATTGGTTTAGTCCTAAAAATAACTCTAGGCAACAAACTTATGGATTTACACTCTTTCAACCACTACTTGAGTTCATGCACTTATCATATATATATATATATATATATATATATATATATATATAT
>NW_025834439.1:0-3647 GCF_002878395.1 Capsicum annuum
CAAGAATTGAAAAGAATGGCTTAGTGAAAATGAATTGTGATGACAATAAAGTTGATAAGTCATCAAGAAAATCGAATAAAGGCTCAGAATTTTGTTGTAAGCTAACGACCTGGCTGCTAAGCCGTCACATAAGTGATGTCTTATCAGACCAAGTCGTCACATAAGTTACAAATGGGTTACATTCTATTTTAGCCTAATGACAAGGCTGACGAGCCATCACTTATCTGATGACTTATCATACCAAGTCATCACTTATTTTCTTAAAATGATTTATTCTGCCTGAGGCTAACGACTTGGCTGACGAGCCGTCACTCAAATGACGACTTATCAGAGCAAGTAATCACACATATGTTACTAAAAGTAATTCACTTTTGTGTGCTTATTCATTCTTAGGTATTAAATGATTTTTCCCCTTAATATAGAATTAACCATGCCACCTAAAGGGAAGTCAAAGAAAGCTACTAAGAAGGTGACCAAATAAAACTTGACCCAGAGGCTCTTCAATGAGTCTGAAAGTGAGCAAGAAGAGCCACAGCTTTAGAGACGTACAAGGAAAAGTCTCAGGATAACTGAACCTCCTCCTCAACCTGAAGAGAAGGTGATTGAGTAAGTAAACTCGGAAGAAAAAGACTCCACTCCATTTGAACATCCTTCTTAGGAGCAGTCCAATTCTGAGCAACATTCATCAAAACAACCTTCAAAACAACCAACTGATAAAGACTCTCATACAAGGAGAAACGTAATAAAATGCAAGAATCTAGGCATCTGAGATAGTGTGAGATGGCAGGTTGTCGAAGCATAAAATATCTATTGTATTGGCTGGTTGTTATCAAGAAGAAAGAGTCTTAAAAGTCGTATATGTGAAGAGATAAAGATTATCACTTTTGGATTGAACATGTACCCACAGATGGAGTGGGAATTCAAAGAATATAACTAAGAATGGACTACAAAAAGAGGTGACTCATTCTTCCCAACCTTGGTAAGAGCGTTTTATTCTAACTACCAAGTGACATTGGACAACATTTGTATGAAGGGGGAGAAAGCTGCAGACATGCCGAATTTGGACAAAATACCGGTGAGGGGTATGATGTAGATCTATCTGACAGAACTATCAATCGATTCTTGTATGGGCCAAACTTCATTCCCCCAGTCACTTCGTAGGAGTTCTACCATAGAATGGAAGATAGGGAAAATCAATGCCCTTGGTTAGCACAAGGGATGGCTGATGGGGAGCTCGAGTGGCTACATAATCCAAGTGAAAGAATTTTTAAAGCATTCTTGAATCAAGAAGCAAGGTTTTGGTGGGGAGTAATGAGGTCCAGCCTGATGCCAATAATACAAGACAGCGTCATTTGTGAGGATAGAGTAGTTTTGGTGGCAAACTTAATGTCTAACTTTCCCTTGAACTTTGGAGAAAATATTGCTGATAAAATAAAGATTCAGGCAACAAAACCCAACAATGAATACCCATTTCCTTCTTTGGTTATGAGGTTGTGTGAGGTAGCTCATGTGCAAGAAATCACAAGCTTGGATCAGGAGGTCATTGCCAGAAAAACTCACAACCCTATCAAGTTTGATGAGAATTAGCCCATGTTAGTTTTGGGAAAAAGAGTAGAGGTAGAGGGTGACATGATCGTGTCTTACGGATTTTAAACAGCTATTTCTTCCGCTTCTTCCACATGGAATGTACAGTTGCTAGTGCCTGACTCTGCATAAGTAAACTCTTCTATAAAGCCTACTTCAGTTTCTGAGACTGAAGAAAATCCTATAGTTCCTACACTAATGTCGGAGTATGCACTAACATCGCATAATTTTAGGAAGATAGTAAAATAAGGGAAAAGGTTTGATGCTCTATTGAAGATTTTTGCTAATTAGTTTGAATTAGCTGTTGATAAGAGAATCCAGGCACCTATTGAACCTTTCCAAAATCTACATGGATGCATTGATGATATGGAGAGAAGAATGAACAAAAAGTTGAGAGAGATGTCAGTCCCAAATCTTGCACTTTTCTAGACAGCCTTAGACAAGCCTAAAGTTGATATTGTGGCATTGTAGAGCCATCATATTATGATATCTTTGAATTTTGTAGCTGAAGAATAGGAAGATGAAGAACCTTTGATGGACATCACTAGGAAATAATAGACAAGAAGAAGGAAAAAACAGACAAAAAGAATAGGGCAAGTAGAAAAGAACTGATAATGATGATGAAATAAGAGCTAAGAGAAGAGAAAAGAAGAAAGCAGATAAGAAGAAGCTAAAAGAAAAATTAAAATAATCAAAGGCGGAAGGTGAGCCACTGGAGAAAGCATTGAGAGCTCGAGTTGTGGGAGCTTCAACTAGTAGGCCCCCAATGACTGTTGCTAAGACTGTTGGGTATTTTTTCACTTCGCCAACCACTATGGTAGATGCGTTAGCATAGCCTGATGCTACTAATGTGATTGCTCCCACTGATGATGCAGCACAAATTCAACTGTTCATGATACAAATTCTTAGAGCACAGTAGGTATTTCTTTACCCTTAGTATTATAGTTTAATAGATGTGCACTAAGGGAAATGCATATTTTTGTTTATGGTAGTGGGGGTACTTGCAACCTCAAGGGTATGTTGTATGTGTTATATACCCTTGAGTGTATCTAGAGAACTGGCATGTTTAGGTTTGGTTGCTTATTTATACTTATTTGTACTTATGTGTTATGTAGGCATGATGAGTAGCATCCAACTGAGTAGCAAGTGTTAAAAGGTTATCTGAAATTTTGTGAAAATAGTGTACCTATCAAAAATTTTGCTTGTGATATTAATTTTCATGTGCATAATAAACCATTACTGTTAATGAAAGTATGCAAATATGACATTCCCTATTTGAACCTGAGTGTTGATTGAGTATTTGATAAGTTTCATGCAATTCCATGCCATGAGAGAGTGAGATTTTTCCATAAATATGTTCTTATTGTGTATATGCATCTCGAACTTTCCTGAAGCATTCTGTTAGGGTCTGAAATAGTCAATTGAAAAGTGATCATAGGCCATTTTTGAATAGTGAACCATCTAGCCAAAGCTTATAAACCTATAGGAGGATATTCCATTTTTTTATCCTACTTGAGCCAATAAAACACTTTCTTTGTTTCAACCATTTGACAAACCTTAAACCTTATTTTAGCCGATGCTTTCTTTTGACACGTTACACATCAACCTAGGAAAATTGCCTAAGTTGAGGGTGGCTGCGCTAAATGGGCTAATAAGGTATAAAAGATGTTGTGAAAATTGATATGAAAGTGTGAAAGAAGTATAAAAAAATTGTGTATGAATAAATGATGCAAAGTGGGGTGTTGAGAATAATTTGATAAGTTAGTGGGGGTTGTATTTAAATATGTAATTGATTTATAGCCCAGGGCATAAGTGATCCAAGAGAAGTTTAATCACTAATTCTATATCTACCTTCCCAACACTTAAAACAACATTTCAAGCTGAGAAAGCCCTATAGTGATTTTAGTATGACTATAAGATGAACTGAGCAGGAATGGTAAAGGGAAGCTTATGGCATTGTGGATGCACAATTTAAACCTTTATTCTTAGAGTGAGAGTCGTAAGGCATGATTCCTATTGATATAAAGAGACATATGGAGTCAGTAATTTATTTCTTCTATGTG
>NW_025834440.1:0-3139 GCF_002878395.1 Capsicum annuum
TGAAGGATGTTGCCTATGATTGGGTGCAGATGTGGAATAAGGGTAGAGAAGAAGATACCGCTTCGATTACTTGGCAATTGTTCCAAGATGCTTTATTAGATAGATTCTTTCCTCTTGAGTTACGAGAAGCTAAGATAGAGGAGTTTATGAATTTGAGACAAGGATCCATGTCGTTTAAGGAGTATTGTCTTAAGTTTAATCAGCTATCGAAGTACACTCCTAATATGATGGTTGACTCGAGGACTAGTATGAGAAAGTTTCTAACTGGGGTGTCGAGTTATGTGGTGAAAGACTGTAGATTTTCTATGATCAATAGGGATATTGATCTTCCTAGGTTAATGATTCACGCCCAACAGATTGAGTCAGACAAGATAAAGGGAAGAGAAAGAGTAAGAGGGATTAATAGAGTTAGATCGGAGCAATAAGGTTCTGGTCAGACTAGATTCTCCGGAGGGATTCTCCCTCAGTTTAAAAGACGTCTATTTATACCTGTGCCTTTCTTAACTAGTGCTCCCATATATCGCGGCAGGTAGGAGCTCAGGAATAGGTCGGTACCTTCTAGGTCTCAGGACAGTGTAAGCAACTGGCCTCATCCTCCTTCGTGTGCTAAGTGTGGTAAAGACTATTTTGGGGAGTGTTATGGGACAGAGGAGTTGTTATGGTTGTGGAAATTTGGGCCACAAACTTAGAGACTGCCCGTATACCAGACAGCGGAGTCGTGATACCTGTCCCCAGAGTTAGGCTCTCAGTTCCCCGCCTCCCGCAGCCCGTCCAGTATGTCCTCAGGGTGCTTCATCAAGTACTGCTGGCGGTCAATGCCAGAATCGTTTCTATGCTATACCACCTCGTCAGGAGCAGGAGGACTCTACCGATGTTGTCACTAGTATGCTCTGTGTTTTCTATTTTGATGTCTATGTGTTGATGGACCCCGGTTTGAGTTTTTCTTATGTGACACCTCTAGTTGCTGTAAATTTTGAAACGGATCCTAAACTAATTTCTGAGCCTATTTTGGTTTTTACTCCGGTAGGAGAGGCTATTATTGCTAAGCGGGTGTATAATAAATATCCCATTACTATCTTTCATCGTGTTATGTATGCTGATTTGATTGAGCTAGATATGGTTGACTTTGATATCATTCTGGGTATGGATTGGCTTCGCTCATGCTATGCGTCTATTGATTGTCGTGCCCGTGTGGTCAAGTTTTAGTTTCCTGATGAACCTATCCTCGAATGGTCGGGGAGTTCTTTGATTCCTAAGGGTCGTTTCATATCCTATCTCAAAGCTAAGAAGTTGATTTCCAAGGGTTGCATCCACCATTTGGTTCGGGTTAAATACACTAAGTCTGAAACCCCGACCATTCAGTCAATTAATGTTGTTAATGAGTTTCTTGATATCTTTTCGGATGATCTCCCTGGAGTACCTCTTGATAGATAAATAAAGTTCGGGATGGACCTTCTTCCCAATACTCAGCCTATTTCCATTCCTCCGTATCGCATGGCTCCCGCAAAACTTAAAGAGTTGAAGGATCAATTGAAAGATCTTTTAGACAAAAGCTTTATCAGACCTAGTGTGTCCCCGTAGAGAGTTCTACTTGGGAAGCCGAAGCGGATATGAGCGCCAAATATCCCCACCTCTTTCCTACGAATCCTTAGCATGTCAAAGGTATCTCTTTTGATTTAATCCTTATTGCTATGTTTATCTTCGCTTGTGTGTTTTCTACGATATTCAAAAAAATCTAGAATGGAGTATATGCTTGGGCAAGATGATTTTTCTCTATATACTTATTTTCATAGTATTCTTGACCTACATATCAACATTCGAGGACGAATGTTTCCAAGGGAGAGATGATGTGATGCCCCGGAAAAATTTTTCGTTAAGATATCAAATGAAAATGTGTTGAATTATGTTCTTTTTTGTGATTAATAATTTTTTTGTGTGGAATTTCTGGATACGTGACCCGTCGTCACAAAGAGCATCGAATAAGCTTTCCAACAATATGTGGATCTTCCAAAACGAACACTCGAGCGATGAGTTATAATCATTCCTATCTAGCCGTGAATAGTAGTGAACAGTAAATGTGTAGGAAAAAAATACTGAGGCCAAGTGAATTTTAGGGTCAACATCAAATGATCATAACTCCTTGTACATAATGATCTGCATGAGCTAATATATATCAACAGAAATTTCTGAAAGCCCTCTTTCCAATGAAATTGGTTTCATCCAATTTGGCCATCAGAGCAAAAAGTTATGGTCGATCTACTTCAGCCTATCAAAACAGTCCACCAAAGGACAGATTTAACATTATTCGATTTTTAAGGGTATTTTGGTCATTCCCACTCCAATCCATCCGGGTGAACCATGGATTTAAGTCCATTAAGAGCATTCAATAGATCATTTTTCTCCAAAATTTCCTAAGGCTCAAACCCCAACCCTACTACTCTAAATTTTATCCTTCTATGTCTCTTGATTGACCGTAGAAATTTCAAATTGATTTGGGATTCGAGTTGATCATGTTAAGGGCTTTGAGAAGCACCCTTTATTTTCGTGAATAAAGTTCCGGAGTTGGAAGTTCATATTCATCTTCCATTTTTAGGTATGCGGAGCTTTGAACAAGATTATCCTTACGATTTTGTGTCCGGTATTTTTCTTGAATTACATTTACATGAGATTTTACATGTTTTACCATGAATTAGAAATATGGTTTTATATCTTATATTATTGTCCATAAGCTATGGGATTATGTCATCCGATATGTGTATGATGTTGAGATGAAATTATGTCCAAAAAGTATTTGATTATGAGAGTATGATGATTTAATTTGGTAAGCCTTGATTTATACAATCATTCCACTATTTCCTTATTATGAATTTATAATTGATATTGGAAATTCTATATCCCTACTATGGGTTTGATGTCTTTCGGTGCAGGTCTTAGCTTGAGTGCGCCTTAGCGTGATTGACTCAAGCGATTGTTGGGGCTTCCAAGGTAGCGGTTGGATATTCATGCGTCTGAAGTTCACCTCTATCTTTCTATAGTTGGTATGTCTTTATTAGTATTCGGAAAGAGTTATTATTCCTTTGTGGTTATTTTTCCGATGCATTTGACTCTTGGATTGTGTTAGTAGTTCTTACACTGTTGA
>NW_025834441.1:0-3788 GCF_002878395.1 Capsicum annuum
TATTTTAATCACTTTTGTTTGATTTTTATCATTAGAACATTATTAAACCATGAATTCAAAGATGAAAATTGGGGATTTTTTTCCCAAAAAGCCTAAATTGATGATTCTTTGATTTAAAACCCAATTCCAAACCATTAATTCTTGGGTTTTCTCCTACGAGTTCTTTAATCATGGAAAATACATTGTTTTAGTTTATTCCAGGTCTATTCATTAGGTTTAAGCTCTGGTTGAAGGCTTTTTTATGCTGACATTTGTCATTTGAGGTAGGTTATGTCTTAACTTCCTTCAAACTGGTATGGGTAACAAATATTGGTGTAAAATCATGCTATGGGTATAGGAACCAAATCATGAAATGATGTTGTTACTGTGTTGTACCCATTTAGGGGCTTGTATTGTTGTTATTTAGTGGTTTTGAGGCATTATATATTATGTGTGATTGTGTAGGGTCTTATGTCATGACATTGGCCTGATATTTACATAATTGGTTGTTATCCTTTGTGGAAAATTGTCTAAATCGGTAGTTGCATTGTATCAAAAAATGTTATATCTTACTCTGTTGGTTTGTGGATTCTGTCGGACCGTGAATGACTAGTTTATTTAGTGGATTTCGGATCACGCATTTCATATATTGGTTGGAATTGGAAATTCTTATTTTGTTTATTTTGAGCATTTCGTCCTTATATCATATTCATTCATGAAACATTGGTACCACTATGGAAATACTGGAAACACTGGTTTGTGACATTATTATAGATCCTCTGTGAGGGATGTACTAGAGAGGAGTCATGGATATTGGTATTGGATATTGTATTATATATGGGTTGACGAACCCCCATGGGTCCTACTTAGGAGCATAGCTCGGTATGTGTATACAGAGGTTGTGTGATAACCGCGTGGATTATATTACATAATCATTTTCATCATCATCATCATCATCATCATCATCATTATATTCATAGTATTTCGTATGTATATGCTGGTCATATTAAAATATTATAGTCTTTGACATAATATTTGCCTATATGTATGTCTTCCCATATATGTAGGTGTCGTATCTGTATACTTGTACTTAGTTTCTAGTATTTTCATGAGGTATATATGAATATTTGTAAAACTGTTAGTGGAGACAGTGTGTGGCTACCATTTGGGGAATTTTGATGCAGGTGATGTTCCCCAAGTGTGCATTTTGTATGTTTTATTTTCTTCTTTGCTCAGTCGACCTATGATATCTACTAAATACAAGTGGACCATAATTACCCCTACTATGCCCTTTTGGTGTAGATCCAGGTATGAGTGCATGTATACCAGTTGATGCATACCGGTTGATTCAAGTGGTAATTGGAGTCTATTTGGGGTAGCAGCTTATCTATGCATCCATAGTTGGCTACTACATTTTCCTTATCTATAATTTGTCCTCCTTGTATTCATAGACAAAGTTGTTCCTTTTTGGACATATTATGTATATTTTGACTTTGAGCTGTTTTAGTCAAATCTTATACTGTGACACCAGGCTTTGGGATATTGTATGGTATCTTTTGTTGTGTATTTTCTCCTTTTTTTCTTTGTATGTATGGTTCAACTCTATTCTAAGAGTCTTGCGTTGGGTTTTGGTATTATCTTTTATTTCATATCAGTTTGGGTGATAGGTTTACTTGTCAAGGCTTGGGCAACAAGTGCTATCATGACCCTTATTTTTTAGGTCGTGATAGGATCCCTAGCTTGATCTCGAACTGGGGCTACTTCTCTATCCTTTCCATGACCTCTGGGTTGACCTCGGCCCCTGGTCGGGACTTCAGCAGCGGGCTTAGGGTCCTTGTCTTCAGCTCCCGCACCTTGCGTCCTAGCAAGCCATGTAAAAAGTTAATCTATAGAGATTAAAAACTAACTTAGGCCTAACACACAAAAATGGATTAAGAAAATGAGATTTTCCCAAGTTATTCTCTGTAGCCTCCCAAAAATAGGATACAGACATCTTTAAAACGATCCTCGGAACTCTACTAAATATCAGCTCTAGCACTAATAATACCAGTGAAGCCCATACTCTGCTACCAAGCTATGACAACCTAATTTCTCAAGCTATGATGGTGCTTAAATTATCTCATAAGTAGGCAAGCCAAGCCATTGGCCGAAAAGATAGGTAACAGGGTAATAGGAAGAAAACAGAAAAGACTATATATTGATAATATTATTACTAATGCAAAAAACAGAAAGGACATATATGAAATACATCAAACAAGAAAAGGAAAAGTACCAAATGTCTCGACCCAAACAAGGACCTGGTTGTTACGGGTATCTTAAGTCCCACGTCGACCAGAGATCACCCCTTTACCCAGCCTAACAAGCACAACAACTATGAGTGTCAGATGAATTCCAAATATATAACAAGATAGTGTAGAATAAAACTAATAATAATTCATGATAAGTCTAAATCAACCATCGACAACTAGACAACCATTCATAAAAAAATAACCAATAAAACCAACAACACCTAAGTCCATAGTAATCCAACTAAGCCTCTACAAAACTGAAATCAATAAAATATTGGTACATGTCCCCGACAGTAGCCAAAACAAAGTCTATACAAGGCCTAAGATATAGGAAAATAAGGAACAGGAAAAGAAGCCTTCCGAAGTATAGGAGATCACAACTTTAATGTCAACTCTCGAACTAACTCGATCACCTGATCACTGCGCATGTAAGGTAGAAGAAGTTTTGGTGCCTGCATCACATGGGGATACAACATCGGGACACGGTTAGTGGTTGGAGCTCTAGTATGTAACACAGGGATTGTGGAATAAAATAATGCCATGATAAGAGTTCAAAACTAATAAGACATACAATGCATAATATTACATACAATATATATATATATATACAATACAATAAGCTAGGGTAGGGAACCACGTTAAGCATGAACTTCGAAAACCTGAACCTGGGTTGTGTAGAATAACAGTCATATAACAGGCATCCATTGGCTATATGGGCCCATCTCTCCCCTAGCTAGAAGGGACCCAGTGCGTGTAGCTGTACGAACCAGAGAATATCCATATTTGTATATGCATTTATGGGGGACTAAAACTTTCTAGTATATTAAAGGTGACTTAAGAGTCAATGTATACAATATGGGGAACTCGAACCTCCCATCAATATATTCAATTCTGGGGACTCAAACCTCCCAATCATATAGATATCTGCATTGACTAGCACAGTTTCCAGTGGTAGTCCTTTGAACTCCACTTTTATAATTGGCTACATATCCCCCTTAAATCCCAAATAAAATATACATTACACATACACAACCATTAATCTAATTAATTACCAAAGGCATCCCATTGGTATCGTCATACCAACCCCACTTACAAGCTTACAACATCCCATTTCTATTATTAATCATATTAGGACTTGAACCCATTATCTAACAAAGACATCAATTTAATTCAACATTTAAGGACACAAAACCATTTAGAGTTTCAAATAAATTTACGGACAAAAGTACCTCCATTAACCATTTACCAACCGTTAATATTCTTAGGCTAATGCCTTAGTTCAAACCACAATTAAACAGGTGACAAGATTATTCTCATTGGCATTTTCACAAGCAAGTTGAGGGCATACCATTATCAAAGCCAAAACCCCACAAATTTAGGGTTAAAAATGTTTGTTAAACCACAATTCCCATGAACCCATATCGGCAAAACTATTATCAAAACATGTATAATCATAATTTAAACCATGAGAAAGCAATACTCAGCATTATGCATTCAAACCCTCAACCATGGTTTTCAAAA
>NW_025834442.1:0-1083 GCF_002878395.1 Capsicum annuum
CTCTCATTTTTTTCTTTCTCTCCTCTTTAGGTTAGCGTTATCACAGCCTTTTTTCTCTCTTCTTTTTTTTTTCTCTTTCTCATAAAGATCCTTTCTGATCTAAACTGATCCATATCTTTCCTCGACTGAAATTACTGTTTTGATCCCCTTTTGACGTTAAGGTATGAGTCACTATTGCTCTTTCATACTCGTCTTTTTCTTTGCAAGTTATTTACATCTATTTTTTTTATTTAATTACCATTTACCCATTGAAGAAACTTTTAAGTGTTGAATAAATGAATCAACAACAACAACAACAAACCAAATTTATTCTTACATAGTAAGGTATGGGGAGGGTAAGATGTACGCAGTCCATACCTCTACCTCTAAAGAAGTAGAAAGGTTGTTTTCGATAGACCCCCGTCTCAAGACACGAAATAATAAACAAATTCATAGTAAATTTGAATAAATGAATCGATAATTTTTATTACAATATGCGAAAAAAGTATTCTGTTGGGAGAAGTTTAAAAGCCTTATTGGCAGTATTATTTTTTTATATGTATTTTATTTATTTTTTTATTGTTTATGCTATTATTGATGTTGTTGGTGGGGTTGGCATTGTTTTAAGTGGTGGTGTGGTGTTATTGGTGGTTTTGGAACAAAGTATGTTGCTTCTTTGTTGTTGATGATATTGTTGATGGTGTTGGAACAAATGTTGTTGTTTCTTTGTTGTTGATGTTTTTTATTTGTTGTTTCTTGGTAGTTCATACTGGTGTTGATGTTGCAACAGATGAAGCAAATGTTGGAACAAATCAAACCACCAGCAAGGTTGGTTTGATGTATTTCAACAGACTTCACATTTTTTGCAACACTCTACATCTGTTGCAACAGACTCCATATCTGATGCAACAGACTCTACATCTGTTGAACAGATGGATAATGTTCTTTCTGTGACGTTAATCTTTTTTCTCTTCTTTGTAGATATAAGGAACTGACAGTTGATCAACTTTTGCCCAACCATCACAAGAGGCTACAGTAAAGATAGGTTTGGAGGAACAAGTTGCATGCAGATGAAATCACTTCATATGTTGGAGGTATATATAC
>NW_025834443.1:0-3749 GCF_002878395.1 Capsicum annuum
ACCAAATCAAACCAGTCAAATTTGGGGTTTTGAAACTCGGTTTTTTTTTTTCAAAATCTTAGATTTTCTTGGATTTTTTGACTTTATTTTGGGTAAATTTTATATGGTTAACTTGTGTAATGACCCTCCAGTCATTTTATCCACATTTATTTTTGCTATTTAGATCTTTTCTATAGAGGCCCCAAGTCATTTTTCACTTTCTTGAGCTGATAGTTCAGTTACCGAGCAGTTCGTTTGATTTTTAAAGCCAATTTCCCTTTTTATAGTCTTCGCTAGTAAGAATAGGATATCAGGTGAAAACTTTAAGTTAACGTCGTTTTATGCAAATTCTGATAGTTCCATCAGCTCTAGAACATCAATTTTAAGTTGGAGGCCTTTGGTTCGTGTCCCAAGGCTTTTAAATTTATTTTGGCCTATTAGTCAAAATTTGGTAAAAGTGGCCCTCGGGTATGGGGCCCATATTCGATTGAAATGACCCCAGATGGAAATTTTGATGGCACCGTTAAGTCCAAAATATCAAATTTGATAAGGTAGCATGGTTCATTTGCATTCACGAGTTTTGAATGAATCCCGTGGGGTCGGTGAAAACTTAAAATTTTCTCCCAAGTTTTAGCTGGTGCATCCATTAAAGTGGACCTTTGGTCACTTTAGCGACCAAGGATTTCCCAGCTGGTTCTGTTAAGCGAAATCCTGTCAGCTAAAGTGGATGACGCTTAAGCGGTAACTTGTTTTCTTTATCCGAAGGCCAGACAATTGGGGTCTGCCTTAGCAGTTCTAAGATGCTTTAGCGACCAAGTAACCGCTTAAGCGACACTTGGAGGGCATTAAATTCAGGTGTTTTGCTTAATTTCTCCCCATATTTTACAAGTCTCAGGAGCTAAAAAGACCTAATATTATGACCCTCCATGTCATTTTCTGTATTTCCGCACATTTTAACCTATTAGAGATTTTCTACAGCTACCCTAAGTCATTTATGACTTGCTCGAACTGAAAATGCAGTTACCGAGCATTTCATTTATTTTTTAGAGCCAATTTTCTATTTTGAAGCCTTTGTTGGTTCAAATTGACTACCAGGGAAAACGTCAGTCAAATAAACTCGTATTCTAATTTTGACAGTTTTAACAACTCTAGAACATTGTTTTTAGGTTAGGTGGAGCCTTAGATCAAGTGTCGATGCTCCCAAACTCATTTTGGGCTATTGGTTGACAATTAAGAAAAATGACAAGTAGGTGTGGGACCCATCTTTCATTAAAATGATCTCAGATTGAAATTTCAACTGCACTATTGAGTTTGAAACATCAAATTTGATAGGGTAGCATAGTTGATTTATGCATACGGTATTTTGAATGAATCACGAGAGGTTGGCGGAGACTCAAAAATATTTCAAGTTTTGAACTGATGCAATAAAATCTGGTGCTACCACTAAAGCGGCCTTTGGCACATTAGCAGAGGGTGATTTAGCTGCTCTTTGCGCGCTTTAGCGGCCCTGACCAAATTGGCAAGTGCCGCTTCAGAGATTAGTTGGCCGCTACCACTAAAGCGCTAGTCGCTTTAGCGCCAACCAATTGCCTTAGCAGCCTACCATGTCAGCAAGGTAACTCTTTAACGGTCAGCTGGGCGCTTTAGCGCCTATCGCTAAAGAAGCCCAAGGTCCTCTTAAGCGACAAACACATACCTGGAAAGGGTATAAAAACCCCAATTAGCCCAATTTTCACCATTCTTCAACTATTCTCTAGAATATTAAACTTTGATATATGGGAATTCTTGAGAGAAACAATTGTGGGGGTTTTCTATAATTGATTTATGCATTTTTTCTTAAAATTTATGGTAAGATTCCATTAATTTCTTGGTCGATTCCTCCATCTTTTTTTAAAACCTCTAGAATCTTGATGGCTTGATTGTAGCACCATTAGAGATTATAATTTTCTCATTGTTGAGGGTAAATGTTCCTTGAGTATAAAGGAACATCGTGTTGGTTTTGAATATATGATTCTACAAATAGGTCCCACATGAGATTTTTATGTGATATTGGACCCAAAGCACAATACTGCAATATAAGTATCATTGTTCTTATTTTGATGAGTGAATTAAAATTTTGATAGCGTGGAATCTTGTGGAAGCTTCTTAGAAAGGAAAATCGATGGTTTAATATATTTTTCAGGCTTTTCTTTATTATATAGGTAGGATAGGTTTACCCTCTTCATAGGTTAAGCTATTTCATAGTATGAGTATGAATTATGCTAGATATGGAGTGAGATTTAGGTATTTGAAGTATGATAAAAAATATTTAGATTAGCTGAACTATTTAGGATATCTTGAAATGGTAATTTAGGCAAATTTGACTTAGTCGCTCATGATTTTCGATAAATTGCGATCTTAGGGATAATTAGGGCTTATTTCACATCTATAGATGAAGTTAGATACTTTAGCCCAGTCCATGGTAGAATTTGTATAAAATGGATTTCGGGAATTAAAAGTGAGCCTCTCAGACCCACCTTAGGCCAAGATTTGTGTTAGCTTTTATAGACTTATTTACACATGATATACCCTTTCTAATGATAAATTTGGGGCTTGAAAAGGTTAGATGCTTATGGATTATGTTAGTTTGATAGTTGAAGTTAGTGCACATTTTGGTGGATAATTGCTATGATTTAGTGATATGGTTTATGATTATGTTTTATTTACATGGTATATTGATATGGTAAATAATATACGATTCCCGATTAGAGTTCGAAAAATAATGAAGATATTGCTAATATGAGTTTTGATTCAAGCCTAGTAATTGATGATGATAATAATGCTTATATGAGTCCCGGTTTGATTCTGGCATTTGATGATGATATTGATAATATGATTTTTGATTAATGCCCAACAATAACAGTAATGATGATAAGACTGTTGAGTTTCGGTTCAAGTCCGACACTTTGGGAATTAGTTATGATATGATATGATTCAGATAGTTTCTTGGTTATGGTATGGTAAATAGGTAATTTATAGTTATTGATTTATTTAATTTTTCATACTTATTGGCTTATGGGAGCCAATTTTATAGTTATAGCTGTGTGATATTTACGTTATTATTCTAGATTTATTTATTTATGTACAACAGTGTTGGAGCTTATTTCCAGGTTTACCCTATTATCGTGACTTAGTTTACTTTATTTTGTATCTTATTGTATCTGTAACATGATTAAGCTCAGTTGACTGACGATGCCTATTGAGTACCCAGTGTTTTTGTACTCATACAACACTTCTGTTCCTTTTTGGTGCAGATCCAAGTATTAATTATCGTCGTTAAGGTGATGCTCGTGCATGGTTGATTTCAAAGATTGCATAAGCTCTTCGAGTCAGAGTTACCCTTTTTTCTTCTATTTATCTGTGTATTGTCTGTTATTTTTAAGACAGGTTGTATTTGACTATCCAGTACTTATAGTTTCTATGTCTAGTTTTTCATTTTTTGAGATAGATTATATTTGACTATCCAGTACTTATAGTTCATTTGTGGTAGCTCTTGTACTAATATCACCGAGTCTTGGGATGGTTGTTTCTCTTTTACCTATCTAATAGACTATTATGACTGTCTTATTGCTTTTTTAACTCTTTAAATTATTGATTTCATGCTTTTAGGCCACTTTTCACCAAGTTATCCCATTCCTTATAACTCAGGGCTATGGTTTGGCTTACCTACTAGAGGGATAAAGCAGGTTCTATCATGACTCATAAATCGGATCATGATAAATTAGTATTAG
>NW_025834444.1:0-10044 GCF_002878395.1 Capsicum annuum
ACATATGGGTCATTAAGCCCTCATTAAAGGTTGTTATTTCAAGAATTATTGTGCCATAAGCACCCTATGACTAGATTCCTTTCAGATTATTGAGAAAGATTTGACCTTTTGGTCTCAGAATAGATATGAGATCCACTTTACAGATTCAGATTACAGATTTAGTTTTACAGATTACAGTTGGTTTTCATTATAAACTATTACACTATTTTAAAGGTGGATTTTATTCAAAATGATCATACCGATTTATTGGGAGTAGTATTTAGTACGGAGATGAGTACATTACTACAGTTTCATACCCAAGAACTATGTGCCAATGTAGGATTCAGATTGTTCCCACTTCTACGTGGATGATAGATATGTGATCACTTAGATAGGTTATACTCCCTGGCAAATATATGACTCTTATCCCCAACATGAGGATTCTTCCTTAGGAAGACTAGACGTTGGACTCCATGAATGCTCACATGGTTTATGTCTATTAGAAGAACCTCCCTAAAGCCTTTAGAAAGTATTTTCCATTCAGATAAAGCATTTTCCCAAGTCAAATAAGTTTTTCAGATTTCACTTGGCCTAATGATTTGAGAATTTGAATAGAATACATATTTCAGAACCAAGTGTAATGGCTCACGAGATTTACTTTACATGCTTTACTATTTATGATTTATGATCTACAGATTTTAGATTTACTCAAGCCTGTGTGAGTCATTTACATTTGGCATGCATGATTTTATAAATTATGATGATATTATTTACTTATTTCATTCACCCCCATATATTCAGTACATCATCAAAGTATTGATCCACATATACATCTATGTGCTACGTTGTCTCATAATGTAGGTTCAAGTGCTCAGTCTCAGCAGGGTGAGTGACTTTCAGGCATCTCATCTACATCCCTGTAGTTGATGAGTCCTCATAGTTCGGGGACTTCGTTATTTCGATTTCTAGTTTCTTAATAAATATTTCATTATTCATTTCAAACAGTTTAAGTCAGTTGGGGCCTGTCCCAGTGACTCTCTAGATTCAGTAGTAAAGGCTTGTCGGACTACTAGGTTCAGTTTTAGACTTTTGATTCTATATTCAGATTTTTCAGTATTGTTCTATCAAATTTCATGAGATTAGTATGCTTCAGATAAGATTTCCGCATTTATTATGTTTTCGTGTTCATTTTTCCCCTATTTTGAGATTCAAATTTAGTAGAAATTAGCCAGAGTTAGCTCAGGACTACTTGTAGTTCGGAGCACCGTGTGGCTCCCGGGAATCAGATTTTGGGGCGTTAGAGTTTGGGACCTTCTCCCAAAGTAGGAGAACAACTCATATATCTCTTTATTTGGTATCCGAGCAAGATCTTCCTAAAAGGGTAACACCTAGGAAAGATCTTTAACATGACTGCTCCTCCAAATCTTGAAGAAAGCCAATCTACTACTCGACCACCCAAATTTAATAGGGAATACTATAGGTGGTGGGAAACTCAAATGCATGATTTTATCATGGCAGAAGACTCTAAGTTGTGAGATGTGATTGAAGATGGTACTTTTTTTCCAACAAAGCTAGTAAGAGTTGGTGAACTGACTACAAATGTTCCTAAGACTAAAAAGGAATATGATGATGCTGACTAGAAGAAGATTGAAAAGAACTATAAAGCTAAAAAGTGGTTGGTTTGTGGCATTGGACTTTGTGAGTACAATAGGATATTCGCTTATGAGACTGCCAAAGAAATTTGGGAATGTCTACAAATAGCCCATGAGGGAACCAGTCAAGTGAAAAAGTCAATGGTTGATATGCTAACTACCCAACATGAGACTTTCACCATGAGGGAAAGAGAGTCTATCCAGGAAATGCACACAAGGTTCACTGTTATAACCAATGAACTCCAATATTTGGGTAAAGATATTTGAACCACCAAATAGGTTTGCAAGATTCTAAGTATTCTTCCTATGCAATTAGAGAGTAAAGTGAATTTTATTAATGAAGTCATGGATTTGAAAAATATGACCATAGATGAGTTGATTAGAAATCTCAAGACCTATGAGATCATGAAGATGTAGGGCAAATCAAAAGGTGAGCATAAGAAGGAGAAGAATCTAGTATTAAAGGAAACAAAGGAGACCACCAGTGTTGAAGATGAGAAAACTGCTTACATTGTCGAACGGGTCCTCAAAGCCTTAAGAAAGTCAGGAGCTCTACCTAGAAGAGGAGAATACAGTAGGCACATCAGAGAAGAAAAGACAAATAACACTTGTCACAAATATGAAAAGATGGGTCACTATATCATAGACTGTCCTCTGCACAAAGGAAAGTACAAAGAGTATGTCAAGCAAGGTGGTGAAAAAGAAAAGGGTAAGGACTGGGTCCCTAACAACTACAACAGGAAAGATAAAGCTGACAAAGTTGTAAAATAGGTCCTAGATGCCTAGGGGTGATTCTTCCAGTGATTCAAATAAATTAGAACAACAAGAATATGCCTCCATGATGGTAGTAGAGGATGATGTCCAAGTCTATGACTCTCTTTTTGCCTTGATGGCTAATTTAGATGATGATGACGATGACAAGGTAACTCTCTCGGATATTAAAGAGAATCTCAATTATTCTCTTAAAGAATTGAAGTCACTTGATACTATGCTTATAGATACTGTTAATGAACTCACTAAAAATAAAAAGCATTTGAAGAAAGATATTGAAAAATATAAGAAAAATGGTTGAATTAACTGTGCAAGTGACTGAACTTTTGGCAACTGGAAAGTCACTCTCCCTTGAAAATAATCTATTAAATGAAAAACTTAGTGAAATGTCAAAGTTTAATTCAAAAGGGAAGAGTGAAGAAAGGAAAACTCAATTTGAGTTAGAAGATAAATTGGTTAAGGTAAATGCAGATTTGACTGCCCCACTTGACAGGAGTGCTAAACTTGAGAGAGACCTAGTTCGGGTCAAGGTTGAGCTTGGAAAGGCTCTTAAATGGACTGCATCATCTCAAGAACTGACAAGCCATACTAGTCATGGGTTAAATAGAAGAAGTGGTTGGGGATTCCACTATGCTTATCCAGCCTACAATTCTTTTAGCAAATATGTCTCTATCAAAGACAACCTCTTATGTACTCATTATGGCAGAAATGGTCATACAAGAGATTCATGCCCCTCTAGAAATGCAGTTGTTAGAAGGATGAAAAAAATTCTCTGCTTCAAAAGGAAGGGGTGATAGTTTACATAGTTGTACCAAAAAAATTTAATTTTTCCCCTGTCACCATTTGGGAACTCAAGATGAAATAGAATCCTAAAACTAATAATTGATTATTGATTTAAGGTAAAGCAAGAGGAATGATCCACCACTAGATCATGCATAGTGGTTGTTCAAAGTACATGACTGGAAAAATTAAAGACTTCCTCTTGGTTAAGGCACGTAAATGAGGCAGTGTCTCCTTTGGTGATGGAAACAAAGGGTACATTGTTGGAATTGAAAAAGTTGGTAACAATTTAAGTCAAGCCATTGATGATGTTCACTTTGTGTACGGACTTAAGTTCAGCTTGTTGAGTGTTGCTCAAATATGTGCTAAAGGTAATGAAGTGAAGTTCAGGTCAGATAAGTGCACTGTCATAAGCCTCAAAGATGGTGAAGCAGTGTTGACTTCCTGGAGGAACAAAAATATGTATGTTTCATATCTTGGGTCTTGTAATCCCATGAACATGATATTCCTAAGTGTTCTAGAAGATATTATTAAATTGTGGCACACGAGATTAGGCCATGTCAGTTGTTCCCTGCTAAATAAGTTAGTCAGTAGAGACCTGGTTTGAGGGTTGCCTAAGTTTGCTAACTCTAAAGTGTGTGATGCCTGTGTGAAGGGAAAGAAAACCAAATCCTCATTCAAGCCAAAGAAAGAAGTAAGCATATCCAGGCCTTTGCAATTTTTTCACATGGATCTTTATGGACCTGTAAAGGTTGAAAGCAGGGGAGGAAAGAAGTACATTCTAGTGATTGTTGATGACTATTTTAGGTTCACTTAGATTTTATTCCTGATATCTAAGGAAGAGACTTTTCCTGCATTCAAAGATTTTGCCAGACAAGTGCAAATGAAGTATAATAAGAAGATAGTTAGAATCAGATCAGACATGCTAAACTTGATATGGATATTGAGAGTTGAACCTATATTATAAGACCATATAGCACAAAAAAAGTATGCAATTAGTACTTTGAATGTACTAAATATGTGAGATGGGAACATAACTAAGATAAACTGAGCATGATGTATGTAACATGGTGAACTGATGCAATACCAAGTATGAATATGTACTGTATGAAAACTGAATAACTAAATATAAGGTCATGTGAAATCTAAAATGAAAACATAAACTATGGACTGTGGGAGCTAACATTAATCGACATACCCCAATTTAAACTGACCAAGGTCCAACTTGTAACCTCAGTTGGATTGGTGTTCAGTACCTTGCCAAGAGTATGAACACTAACTGGTATGGATCTACTAAACTGATGTCCAAAATAACTAGGGTGTAAGTCATGATTTGGCGGGGAAACCCTTATAACCTACGGTGGCGTTGTAGTTTTGAAATTTAAGGAATTTAACTAAAGGTCTTAGTCCTAACTGATGGGTGAGCCTTTATCCCTGCATTTGCTATTATGAAAATAACAATGTATACGAAATCAGAAGTACTTAAGAATATGCAAACTGTATATGCATGAACTCCTAGGTACCGAGTAATCATAACCCACCAGCTCTAAAGACTACAACTAAATATGATACTGTTAAAAAACTGATCATGATAGGGAATTTCATAATCAAGGCCCAAAATCAATAATTCATCAACATAATGGGAGTTCATGATTTTGAGTATGGGAAGATGCTTAAACTAATGAAGAAAAGACATATTCATGGTGTAATTCAAGAAATAAAAGAAAAAGTTATACAACTCATGCTTGCCATAGAACCCTAAACTTGAAGGGTGAATTTAACTTGAGAATTGGAGAAAACTTTGGGACTCAATGGGTGGAAGGAACGCATTGATGAAATCACGCATACCTAGAGATAGAATTCTTGAAGATTTCTTTGGATTTTGAGTTTTGAGTTGAAGAACCCTACTTTGCTTTTGGAGAAAGAGAAAATCTTCCCTTATCTAAGTATCGATTGAACTTTTGAGTTTATGAGGACTTAGGGGAATATTATCCCCAATAATCAGCCTTAGGATACCCAAAACAACATAGGTTTGGTGTTTAAAGTGTGTGAAAATACTAAACAACCCTTATGAAATCATTTAGAAATAGTCGCGACGTCTCCAAATACAACTCATTGGGTCTAACCACAAGTCGTGGCTTGGAGTCGTGACCAGAGAACCTAAACCTTGGTTCCTCACTATTATGACAATGACTTCTTCTGACAACTTGTTTAGTCTGACCATAAGCTGTCATGAGGGGTCGTAGTCAAAGGACTGGAGATGTTGATTTCTCACAGTTGTGATGAAGGATCCTTTGACGACTCGTATGGTCCCATCACGACTCTTCGTCAAGAGTCATCATCACTGGACTAAAGTCTTTGGTCCCTCACTACCATGAAAATGAGTCTTTACTACGACTCTTTATGTATTGGCGATGAGTTATCATCATTGGCAGTTTAACAGAGCCTTAGAAACTTTTTCCATATCTCTTACTACGATAATAAATTAAGGCAAGAATGGTGGCATTGGAATTCTAATTAATAATCTATCTTTTTGTGGGTCTAGATCTAAAAAAATCTTGGGGTATTACAATATCTCCCCCTTGGGATCATTCGTCCCCAAATGAAAATGACTTAAATGAAGTACAAATGGAAAGCTGAAATTCCGACACTGTACTTCTACGAGCTAAATGTGAATAATGACTTGATAACTAGATTTATTGTTGGTATATGCACTAGACTAGACTCATGAACACATACTTTGACAAGAAAATAGTTGGGTAATATGAGATAGAATGAATTAATTAATTAGCAAAAACTATGACCTCAAGTTGGGTCTAAGTTTGCAGAGAAAAGATGGGGGTACTTGGTCATCATATCTGCCTCTGCTTCCCAAGTAGATCCCTCAACTAACTGATTTCTCCACAGAACCTTTACTAAAACGACTTTTTTATTTCTCACTTTACAAATCTGATGATCAAAGATATTAACTGGACCTCCTCATAAGAGAGACCATCTTTCACACCCACACTCTCTAAAGGAATGACTGATGTTGGGTCACCAATGCATTTCTTCAACAAGGAAACATGGAAGACTGGATGCACTAATGCTAAATCTATCGGCTACTCTAACTCATAAGCTACCTTACTATATCGACACAAAATCTTATAAGGAACATTGTCCCATGGATTGAGCTTTCCTTTCTTACAAAATCTCTTCACCCCTTTCATAGGTGAAACCCTTAAGTAGACAAAATCACCAATATCAAACTGAAGCTCTCTCCTTCTTTATTCTACATAAGATTTTTGATGACTCTAAGCAGTTTTTAGCCTTTCCCTAATCAGTTAACCTATTTTATCACCTCATGGATCTAATCTGGATGTATTAAAAAAAACTTCACCAACCTCAAACCAACCAATAGAAGATCTTCACCTCCTACCAAAAAGTGCCCCAAATGGGGTTATTTGAATCTATAAGTGATAGTTTTTATTATATTCAAACTCAATTAAAGGCAAATGATCATCCAAACTACCCTTAAAATCAATCATGCATTATCTTAATATGTTCTCTAAGGTTTGAATGGTCCTCTCTGCTTGACCATCTATCTACGGATGAATGTTGTACTAAGATAAACTTGGGTACCAAGACCCTTTCAAAGAGTCTTCCAAAATCGGGAGGTAAACTGGGTACCTCTATTTGAAATAATAATAAAAGGGACTTCATGCAACTTCACTAACTCCCTAAGATAGAGTTAACCATAATCTTTGGCTAAATTTAAAGTGTTAACTAGAAAAAAGTGGGCTAACTTGGTCATGTGGTCCACGATAAACTAAATAGAATCATGCTGCTGACGAATATGAGGCAACCCTGTGATGAAGTTCGTATTCACCACTTCCCACTTCTAAGTAGGAATGTTGATTTCCTGAAGCACGCCACCTGATCTCTAGTGCTCAACCTTAACCTGTTGGCAATTTGGACAATTAACCATAAATTCTGCAAAATCCTTCTTCATGTCATTCCACCAATAGACTTCCCATAAATCATAGTATATCTTAGTGGCTTTTAGGTAAATAGTATATCAAGAACCGTGAGCTTCTGCTAATATTCGTTATCTCAAGTCATCTACATTCGGACCACATAGTTTGCCCCGACAATAAAGAATACCATCTCCCCTAAGGAGAAAACCTCAACCTTCTAACTCTGAACTACTTCTTTCACCCTAAGAAAAATAGGATCACTTCCTTGGTTTTCCTTCACCTTAGCTACCAAAGAAGATTTTGAACTATTCTAAACCAAGACATTACCTTCGGTTGAATCATCCAATCGAACTCCTAGCCTAGAAATCTAGAGAACCTCACAAACTAACTTTTCCTTCTTATCCTCAATGTGAGCAACTCTCCCAATAGACAATCTTCTAAGAGTGTCGGCCATAACATTTTCTTTACTCGGGCGGTATAAAACACTCATATCATAATCTTTCAACAACTCTAGCCACCTCTTCTAATGAAGATTTAGATCTTTCTAGTTGAAAACATACTAAAGACTTTTGTGATAAGTGAACACATCCATAAGAACCCCAAAACAATAATGCCTTCAAATCTTTAAGGCAAACACATCTGCTGCTAACTCAAGATCATGGGTTGGATAGTTCTTCGCATAAGGCTTGAGTTCTATAGAGGAATATGCTATAAATTTGCTCCACTACATCAACATACAACTAAGACCAACCCTTGAAGCATCATAATAAACCACAAAACCTCTAAACCCGCTGGCAAAGTCAAAATTAGAGCTGAAGTGAGTTGATTCTTCAATTTCTGAAAACTCTTTTCCCAAAAATCAAACCACTAAAATTTGACTTTTTTCTGAGATATTTTGGACTTGGGAGAAGCAATAGAGGAAAATCCTTAAACAATTTGTCTACAGGAACCAGCTAAACCAAAGAAACTTTTGATATCTGATGGAGAAATAGGTCTAGGCCAGTTCCTCACTACTTTGATTTTTTGATGATGAACTCCAATTCCTTCACTGGAAATAATATAACCAAGGAATTCTATTGATTTCAACCAGAATTCACACTTACTGAACTTAGAGAATAACTAGCGCTATTTAAGAGTCTGGGAAACAATCCTTAGATGATCTATGTGTTCACACTCACTCCAAGAATAAATGAGGATGTCATCAATGAATATTATAACAAACATGTCTAAATACTGCTTGAACACCCGTGTCATTGGGTCCATAAAAGCTGTAGGAGTATTCATGAGTCCGAAAGACATCAATTATCACCCTGAAGTTAGTCGAACAAGTCAGTAATCTTAGGAATGGGATACTTATTCTTGATTATGACTTTGATCAACTGACAGTAGTTGATTCACATTCGAATAGAACCGTCTTTATTACACATGAAAAAATTAGAGAACCTAATGAAGGGACACTAGGCCTAATAAAACCCTTGTCTAGGAGATCTTTCAACTATTTATTTAATTTCTTAAGATCATATGGGGCCATCCTATAAGGCAAAACTAAAATAGGTTGGGTATCTAAAAGGAGATTTATTGCAAAGTCAATTTCCCACTCGAGAGGGACTTTGGATAGATCTTCAAGAAACACTTTTGGAAGTCTATTTACTACTGAAACTGACTCAATACTTGGGGTTTCAGACCTTGAGTCCTTGACTCAAACAAGATGATAGATGAAACCTTTGAAAATTATTTTCCTTGCCTTAAGGAAAGAGACAAATTGACCTATAGGCACTGAGGTACTACCTTTTTACTCTAAGATTGGCTCAATTGGGAACTGAAAATAGACCACTCTATTTCTATAATCAACTGATGAATAGCAAGAGTGGAGCCAATCTATGTCTAGAAAACATCAAAATTAGTCATGCGTAATTCAAAAAGGTCAACTAAAGTGACTTTTTGGGATATTGTGACTGGGAAAATTCTGTATACTTTTCTAGCTATGACTGAAATATCAATTAAAGTAGAAATTGAGAAGGGTTATACATGGATTTTGGGGCTAACACCAAAATCTTCTACTATGTAGGGAGTCACAAAGAAAAGTGTGGCTCCGGGGTCTAACAATACATAAACATGAATATGAAAGATTTGAAATATACCAGTGACCACATCAGGAGAACCCTCCTGATCTTGTTGAGTTGGAAGGGCATAAAATGTATCCTGGCACTGTCCACCAGTTGCACTGAAAGTGGCATCCTACTGAATTGAGTGACCTGCTGAAGCGGCTGAAGAGTTAGATTGACTTGTCAAGCGAATATCCTTAATTATCTACAAATCCTCTAGACAATCCCTCAATATTTGGCCTAAATTTCCACACAAAATACACACATCACTAACTGCCAATCACTCGCCTTTATGGTTCCTACCACATTTCTAACAAACTGGGTTAGTGAAAATACTATTCATATTACTCTAGGACTTAGAGCCTGTCACCTTCTCATGAGTATCCTTCCTAAATCTAGGTACTAAAGCACTAGCAAAAGATGGATTTGGATCTAAATATTTTTGGTGGAACTGAGAATAATTACTTTCATCTAACCGTTGTTGAGAGAAATTAAAGCAACTAGTTATGGACCTCTTGTTCTTTGTTTTATTCTCCTTAGTTTTCTCTTCTTTAATTTGTTGAGCATGGACCATCAATCTAAAGATGTCTATCTCCTTAATCAACATGGTTGTTCTACACTCTTTGACCATGTCCTTAGAAATACCTGACACAAACTTGCTTATTTAGGCCCTTGAGACAACAACCATAGTTGGAGCATACCTTGCTAGCTGAGTAAACTTAAGTTAATACTTCTTCACACTCATATTTCCCTGCTTTAGGTTTATGAACTCATATACATTGGCTTTTTTCAACTCAAGTA
>NW_025834445.1:0-2644 GCF_002878395.1 Capsicum annuum
TATATATATATACTAAAATATATAAATACACTATATATATAGTTATATATTAATTTATAAAACATATACAGATGTATACGTTAAATATATACTCTTTTAGAGTCTATATTCTATATATACACATATATACGTACCATTCAATATATGTACTACTTTAAAAAATACGCTACAAGATATATACTAAAATATAATGATATATATACTAATTTAGAAAACATATACACATGTATACGTTAAATATATACTATTTTAGAGTTTATAGAAAATATATACACATATATACGTACCACTCAATATATATACTACTTTAAAAAAATATGCTACTTAATATAATAAATTAATAATAATCGATAGTAAATTAGTAATATATTAAAATTAAATATTTAATTTAAATCATTAAATGAAAAAAATTACAAAGTAAGGACTAAGGAATGAATGAATGTAATATTTTATTAATTGCAAAATGATTCAAAATTTATAATGTACATGAATGAAAAATCTACAAAGTTCCCATCATTTTTTTTAACTCATCCATGTTAATGTTAACGAAAACTTGCATAGGATAGTTAAAGTCAATGGGGGCAAAACCATGCATTGGATTTGATTCTGCTGAGTTCTCCCCTTGAAGTCATAATTTCTTCAAGTTTCTGTTCGTTGTTCGGCTCCACCTCCATTCCTTGATTTCTTCTTTCCGCTCTAATCCAATCTAAGGCAAATTAGAACATTCATAGCATTGCTTCCCAATGAGTGTCGGTTATCTCTACTGTTTTCGTCCCTGACTAAAAACGCTCTCCGATGAAACAATTGACATTGGAACATTCAATATATCTCTAGCTAATCTTGAAAGCACGGGATATCATGTTTCATTATTCCTCCACCAATTCAACACGTTGATCCGTCGTCTACGATCCTCTATCGGCGTTCAAAGATAATATTTAAGCTCTTCTCGATAAGTTATTGTGTAAGCTCCCGCCTCAACACTGTTCCAACAATTTAAATCATAAAAGTAATCAGGAAAATCACTATGTGCCAGCTTTTTAGAAGATAATGGATCCTCGAGAGGATGAAGAGAGACAATTGGAGTGATATTTATCGGTACAGCTAAATCAAGTAAATCAACATAATGTTTATATAATTTATCTATGTAAGCATTCGCATTAGCCATAGCCGTTCACAAATCTGATTGTTCTTGTTTTTCATCATCAGAATCATTGTTAGTATTTATCTCTAAATTAAAATAAATAAGAGTACTAAAGTGTCACATAGTAGTATATTTCATACACGGATTTAGCATAGCACCAACAAAGTAAATAAGGGAATAAATTTTTATTTTTTTAAATTTAGCATACATAGCACCAACAGCTTCTTTGTAACCTTCTTTATTCTTGTATTCTTTGAGCAAACCAGAAATATCGGCTATATATGCTAAAATATTTCAAACATTAGGATAATAAGCACCGAAAAATTCAACCGTAGCTATATAAATTTTTTTCCAAAATTTAACAAGATCATCAATTACAGCCCAATCAGAATCATGTAGCATACATTCAGCCGAATCAGCAAATGAACCACAATGTTGGTTAAAAGATAGTATAATAGGAACTCTTTATTTATGACAAATTTTTAAAAAATCATACGTAGCATTCCATCTAGTATCACATTCTTCAGGCATCAATATCGGTGCAAGTCCATTTTGTTCACATTTAACTTTAAATTCTCTATTTTTTTTCTTCGATTATTTCCTTGAATAAAACCAACAACAAGCCAGATTTTTTCAATATAAAGCTCAAAAAACTCAAGATCATCTCCTACAATTAAATTATATATTTGATAAGTACACTTAACATGAAATATTTTAGGTAACGGCAGAGATAACTTAGAATTTAACTTTGTAAAAGCAGTGTTGTTGTTAGAAGCATTATTTAAAACAATACATAAAATTTTATTTTCAATACCATAAAATTCTGCAACTTTAGCAATCGAATCAACAATAAAATCTCCAGTATGTTTATGATCTTCATCATACAAAAAACCTAGAATAAGTTTTTGCAAAACAAAATTACTATCTATCCAGTGACAAGTAATGGTTAAATAATCATTTTTATTAACAGCATGACCAAGATTAGAAGTTAGAGTCATTCTATATTGAATATATTTTAACAATGTAGATAAATAAAAATAATATTGTGAATGAATTCTAAAAATATCAGTCGGACAAGTACTTTTAGGAATACCATTAAACATAAGATTATAAATTGCTTGAATATAATGAATAAAAGCATCAGAAGAAGGAAAACTGAAAGGCAAACAACCCACAACTACCATTTTTGTTATTTCTTTTCGATCCCTCAATTTATTATACTTCTTAATTACCTGATCGGTTGTTGGGTTCATTCTAGTCTGTGTTGGCCCACCAACATCCTGACCACCTTTTGCAATAAGTAACTCTCTTTCATGATTATCACTTATATGCCTTATTAACGTATTCGTACCTTCCTTACTTGCCTCCTCTTTTATGTTTATATATTTGTTGACAAATATTGCACTGCACCTTAGTATATGATATATGTGTAAAAAATTATCATGCAATACTAGTGTTTTACGAGATCTTGGGGGACGGAGAGGGCGATTAACCGATTCAGAT
>NW_025834446.1:0-1168 GCF_002878395.1 Capsicum annuum
TAAATTTTTGCCCCAGTTTATTATCAGAAGACTTTTGGGAAAGTCACATCATACCTACTTGCATGTTGTAATGATGAATCAAGACTCTGACCAAGAAATGCATCTCTTGAGAGTAAAATTGAATAACCAAGCCTAGGAAGTGCATCTCATAAGAATTAAAGTGAGGGATTCTAACTAGAAAGTGCATCTTCTAGAGATACAAGTTTTAGTTAAAAAGTGTGTCACCTTACAAATGAAAACTAGCTAGAAAGTGCATCTCCAAAGGATTAAGTGCAATAACTTGACTAGAAAGTGTATTTTCTAGAAATCAAGAGGGCTTCTAGGAAGTGCATTACCCAAAAGCAAAGTTCAAATTACCCAATAAAAGAAATGTATCTACTTACCAATGTTGCTTGAATTATCAAAACAAGGAAGTGCATGTCCTTACCAATGCCGCTTGAATTACCAAACCAAGGAAGTGTATCTCCTTACCAATGCCGCTTGAATTACTCAAACAAGGAAGTGAATCTCCTCACAAATGTTTCTTGAATTAACCAAACAAGGAAGTGCATCTCCTTACAAATGTTGCTTGAATTGCCCAAGCAAGGAAGTGTGTCTCCAATGTTGCTTGAATTACCAAAGCAAGAAAGTGCGTCTCCTTATGATAGCGCTTGAATTACCAAAATAAGGAGGTGTGTCTCCTTACAAATGTTGCTTGAATTTTTCAAACAAGGAAGTGCGCCCCCTTACAAATGTTGCTGGAATTACCCAAAGAAGGAAGTGCATCTCCTTACAAATGTTGCTGAAATTAAAAAACAAGGAAGTGTGTCTCCTTACAAATGCCAATTGAATTACCAAATAAGGAAGTGCGTCTCCTTACAAAATGTTGCTTGAATTATCAAACAAGGAAGTGCATCTCCTTACAAATGTTGCTTGAATTATCAAAAAAAGGAAGTGCATCACCTTACCACTGCTGCTTGAATTACCAAACCAAGGAAGTGCGTCTCCTTACCAATGCCTCTTGAATTACTCAAACAAGGAAGTGCGTCTCCTCATAAATGTTTCTTGAATTAACCAAACAAGGAAGTGCATCTCCTTAAAAATGTTGCTCGAATTGCCCAAGAAAGGACGTGCGTCTCCAGTGTTGCTTGAATTACCAAAACAAGAAAGTGCGTCTCCTTTGGAAGTG
>NW_025834447.1:0-1900 GCF_002878395.1 Capsicum annuum
ACTATTAGTATAGTCTATCCTCATTAATTCACACCATCTACCACAATGCAACACTAAATCATCAATATCACCCCTTTAATCACATTACCTTTTTCATTATTGTAACACCCCAAGAGTACACCCTAGACACCACACGGTGTTTGGAACCAAAAGTGATCCCAAGCTAACCCTTGAACTGGCATACTGTTAAGCAACTGAATTATAATACATTCAATAATAGGTTCTGTTGTGTGGAAACAAAATCATACTGAAAATTTGAAATAGATACAATACTGATAAAGCTTTATAATCTGATAAATCTGAAGGAAGGAACTGAAATTTATATGACTGACTCTGACTGACATCTATGAAGCCTCTACTATACTGACTATAAGCAGCTGGGACATGCCTCAAACTACCACTAATCAATACACATGGAAAATAAATAAACTGTACATGAACTAAAAACTGTCTGGAGTTTTCAAAATAAGAGAACTCATCACCTGCTAGCTAGATACTGCAACTATCAAATCGTGATATACGAGCTACAAATGGTACCTCCATTATGAAACAATGTAGCCACACGGACATATATGTGGATCAGTACTTATGGAATGTACTGAGTATGCAGGGGTGAATGCAATAAGTAAAACTTATTTCATACGTATCTTAAAATATGCATGCTAAGTGTAAGTAGACTCACCAATATGTTAGAATAAACTGAAATCTGAAATATCTTAAAACATGAGTAACAAACATAATTTGATAAGTTGGTGAATCTCCACACTTAGTTTCTGTAAGACTTTCCTTTTATGATATAAGTAGAACTGAAGATGGGATACGGTAAAATATGGATACTATAGGAAGACTAAGTCTAAAACTATGTGATAGAGGCTGACGTAACTTGAGGATTTCAATATACAATCATACAAAATACGAATGCATAAACACACAAAACCAAACATAACATGTGTTAAGCTTATCTGATTAACTAAATGACTGATAGCTGAATACTGGTTATGTAAGGCTGAACTGTACTTAGTCTGAGTAATTGGGTTGAAACTGTGGAGTACTATGCTTATGAGGTAAGGACTATCAAAACAACATGAGATAACTGAGGGTGAATGTCTGAAAATTGTAATATTTAAGAATGCCAGACCAAGCATATAACATGATTTTGAAATAGTCTGTAAATTGAAAAATTGATAACTGAATGCTATGGTCTAGAGAAACCGATCTGCACGCTGTACTAAGTACTGTAACTAAAATTGTAGGAGGTATCATCTAACCGACATACCTCAATCTGAGCTAATCAGGGTTCAAACTGTAACCCCAATCGAAAGGGTATCGTACCGTGCCACTAGTACTAACCTTGGCTATGTGGATCCACTATACTGATGTCCCGAAGGACCAGGGTATCAAGCCTAAACTGACAGGTGACTCTTGAGAGGTAGTCAAGCCTAAACTGACAGGTGACTCCTCGTATCCTACACTATATACGTAGTTCTGAAATACAGGGATTGCTACTAACGACTCTGCCTAACTAACAGGGAAGCTGCTATCCCTGCATTCGCTTGATGCTAAATCCTACTTCCAACTGAATTGACACGGATTACGAACTGGTGCATGCACTGATAACTAATAACTGATAAGCTCAGGTCATGGTATTCTGAAATAATAATGCATACAGATTTTATGGTGATTAAAAATGTATAAATTGATACTAGAACTGAAACCGGACTGAGCTAACTTAATTGGACTCATAACTGACCATATTATTGACTGAATGATATTTCCTATGGTATAACTGAAATCATTCTGTAGATACTAAAAACTAGATAAACAGCTAAATTTTGGATATTCATAACCCTCAAGACTCGATAGCAATAACAATAGGGACATACTAAAGATTCAAAACCAT
>NW_025834448.1:0-3236 GCF_002878395.1 Capsicum annuum
GATTGTTTCCTTGTGGATTTGCAGGTATGAGAATATCTTCAACAATTTCCTAATCTAGCTACAGACCAATGCGCATCTCTAGATCAGACCTGCAGGAAGTCGATGTTGATGCTACTATTGCAGATTTTAACAAACTTGAAAGAAAAGCCATTGGCACTGTGCTTTTCCTGGATTGTGTTGGTAGTAAGCCAGCTATTGTTTCGACGATGATCCTTTGTCTTTTCTACAAATCCAAATCCAAGAAACTTCCTTTAACCAACTGAAGGTCCTTGATGAACAAGCCTTGAAGAGAATTTTGGGCATAATTTATCAAAAATTTGCTGATAATGTCTTGTTTAAGACCTTTTATTTTTACTACCGATAGAACTCTCTGAAAGAAATCCAGATTTAGCACCGCGAGAGATTTTCCACACCAGGCTGATGGTGTCTCAGAATCAATGCACTGAACAGGTTTGGGTGAAAAATTATACTCTAGCTTTGACAAACCAAATGTTAGCTGCTCTTTACAGGCATTGTTTGCAATTGGGTTTGTTAACTGGCTAACAAGATTGACTTCTTCAGATATCAGTAGTAATGTTTCACAGCAATGAAGAACAGATATCAAGTTAGATATGTTTGAAAATACCGCATCCTTAAGGAATACCTCAGTACGAATTTCCAGATTTTTCTCGGAGATATCTTCTGTCATTTTCATGAACCTGGTTGCACATCTGAGTAACGCCACGTTTGATATGGAAATCTCAACGTTCACTCCATAGCAGAACTTTGCAGCAAGTTCAAATGCATCAGATCCGCCAGGAAGACTAGTAAGATTGATTCTTGAAACCTTTGTATCCTTCGTCTCTAGCAGCAGCTTTCTAATTTTTTCACTTCACGAAACCAGAGGGAACTGCAAATAATAACAAATTAGCAATAACATTAGAAATGTATCCAAGATATTCTTCTTTCATTTTTCTTAATTTTAACACGAAGCACATAACTTAAGTTCTGTAGTTCTGTTTTTGCATCTGACTATTGACTTTTCTTTTCTCCTCAACAGAGTTGTATTGATATTGGTAGCCTACTTATAACGGCTAAAACATCAATCTTTTTCAAGTTACTTTAGACTAGCCATTTCTTTGCACAACTTCTGTTTTTCCATAGACTTGGGCATTGCAATGATGATGAAAAGTGGTAGATTAAATTACACTAGAGGAAGAAAGATTGCACACTTTATTTTTGTACCTTGTGAAGAGAAAAATTGGTTGATCCGACTTCTATAGTAAGATCACTCAAAACATCAGATATTGGCTTGCAATAGAAGATATAATCAATGATCAAAGGTTGGAAACTTATATTTTTTTTAAAAAAATTTAGCCTAAGGTTTCATGCACGCGCAACTTACATCTCAAGAATACAATCCTGGATGTATGGAGTCTTAAAGCTATCTAAATTCAAATGATGAAACCTTAACTCTTCGAAGAGCATTAGTTAGCCTGATTTTTTGCTTATACATATAACCGTAATTTAGGACCAAAAATAGCATGAAAACACAATCTTGAATGGATATAAATGTTGAAACAAAGTTAACAATACTCTGTGTGTGTGTGTGTGTGCTGTTTTTGGATTCAATCTAGCAAAGTGCCAGATATTTTCTGGTGTCTTTAAAATGTGGTGTGGAGTAATCTAACAACTAATTACAAAACTCATCTGTACTAACTAGAGGGCCCTCACAAGATATGCATGTTGGAAACTAGGGAAATAATTATTGATGTCTACACCATTCACACCACATCTTGAACAAGAGAATTGAACACATTAGACTTTAGATGTTTAAAAGATCAGCTATTTGATCTGTCATTTTCAATGATTACGGCCTTAGAAACTGTTCATCTATAGTCATTATCTAGAGTATATGATATTAACTTTATGAACTGATGGAAACTCTACAATCTTAGGTTTTAAGGTAAGTTCAATCACAATCAGTTTTCAAAGCTAAAAGTATTGCCATTTTCACTTACCTAGCACTTGAATGTGGTCTATCATCAGTGGAGAAGTCAGGACTTTCACTAAGGGAGTTCCGAATATAAATAGGTGAACACACGAACGATATCAAGGGATTCAGTATCTATATATATACATAAAAATATACTTTTCCTCTTATATATATATATAGCGTAATTCTTTCACGAAGGCCCTTGTGATATACGACCCTGGCTCCACCTATCTTTCATAAATACATTTATTATTCAGATATTTTGGTGGTTGTAGTTCTCTTCAAGTGCCAAATCCTACTACCATTAGAGAGTTTAAACCCATTGTCTGTTGCTCTATGTTATACAAGCTAATAGCTAAGGTGTTCTCTCTTAGAATCAACAAGTTAGTGTTTCTTTAATCTTTAAAACATAGGCTGGATTCATCCGAGATGGAAAACACAATCTTTCCTTCCAAGACCAAACCCTCGCAACTACTCAAATACAATTATAAGTACAATAACAAAGTCCCCACAACCTGTTCGACAAAATTATTCATCATCTTCTAATGCTAATTATACCACTAGTTTGAAATACTTGGAACTAATTTCTTGTACCACCTTGACCTTATACGTTTGTCCTTCCCAAAATATGTTGTGATCAACGTCAACTCCCATATTAACGGCGTTTCCCTCCAATACCAACCCCCACAACTACTCAAACATAATTATAACCGCAATAATAAACTCCCCACAACCTGTTAAATGGAATTCCTCAATGGTAAATATGTTACTACAACAATAGCATATTCCAAGTCCAGCTTACGTTCACCTCCCTAAAAATAAAATCAATATGCTAATTATATAACGAACTAAAATTACCACAATGCATCAATAAGCTAAAATTACCATAATAACTTTTGATGATGAATTTCATACCTGAAGAATCCTTACGACAAAAGTCGATTCTGCAAATGTTTGAAAGTCGATTTTGAAATTTGAAAGAAAGAGAGGACGAAAGATATTTAACGATTTGGGTAACTTAGCCTCGGGCTTTAGAGAGCCATCACATGGGTTGATTCTGGAATTTGAAATAAAAAGACGAAGAAAGAGATTGAACAACGAATATTTTAGAGGAGGATATTTTCGTCCAAAAAATGTGACTTAACAAGTAAAGGCTATTTTAATAAAGTCATTTTATTGGGGGCTAAAATTTGAAAGCCACTCTAATTTAGGTTTATTTTTGAGAATAACCCCATTTATACATCCTTCAGAGCGCTGCCAC
>NW_025834449.1:0-3073 GCF_002878395.1 Capsicum annuum
AAAATACTACTCCTACAAAGCTTCTCATACCCTTAATAGTATTAGGAGGGGGTAATTCTACTATAAGATCAATTTTTGCCTTATCAACTTCTATCCCTTTAGCGGTAATTTTATGTTCTAAGAAAATTCCCTCTATTATCATAAAATGATATTTTTTTTCAGTTAAGAACTAAATTTGTATCTTCACATCTCATAAGCAATAAAGTAAAATGATAGGGAAAATCATTAAATGTTTTTTCAAAGAGCGTGAAATCATTCATGAATATTTCAAGAAATTTTTCGGTCATATATAAAAAACTAACTGACATACAACACTGAAAAGTTGCTAGAGTATTGCATAGCTCAAATGGCATTCTTTGATAAGCAAACATACCTTGGGGATGTGAGAATGTAGTTTTATCCTGATCTTCAGGAGCAATTGATAGCTGATTGTATCCAGAATATCCATCAATAAAACAATAACAATCATGACCTGCAACTCTCTCAAGCATTTGATCTATAAAAGGCAAAGGAAAATGATCTTTTCTTGTGGCATTATTAAGTCGTCTATAATCAATACATATTCTCCATCCTATGATGGTTCTAGTTGGTATTATTTCGTTGTTTTTAATTTTTATTACTTTCATACCTCTTTTCTTTAGTATTACCTGTATAGGACTTACCCAGGACTGTCAGATATTGGGTAAATAATACTTGCTGGTAGAAATTTTACCACTTATTTTTGAAAACTTCTTGCATTTTGGGAATTAATCACCTTTAGGGTTACACTATTGGAAAGTAATTATCTTCCATGAGAATTCTATGCATGCAAATAGCTGGATTTATTCTCTTAATGTCAATTATAGTCCACCCTAAAGCTTTTTTGTGTTCTCTCAATACTACAAATAATCTATTTTCTTATTCTATAGTCAAAGAAGATGAAATAATCATGGGAAATAACTCGGATTCAAGAAAATCATATTTCAAATGAGGAGGAAGAGTCTTGAGTTCAATCTTTGATTGAACTTCTTCTAGTTAAATTTCCTTATTTTTTGTATTTTTTTTCTAGTGTTTCATCTTCTTCCTTTATTATGGGATCATCATCACTTAAGGTACCTGATTTAGTCAGACATTTTTTAAGCGAATTTGTAATAAATTGATCATCTTTATATTTATCTGCAATGTCATTTAGTAAATCAATTTGAAAACAAGAAGATAATGACTCGTCATTAGGAAATTTCATTATTTTTTGCATGTCAAAAATTACTCTTTCCTCATTAATCGTATTATCAATTGTCCTTGACAAACATCAATAATTGCTCATCCAGTAGCGAGACATGGTCTACCTAAAATCAATGGTACCTCAGTGTTTTCTCCCATTTAAAGTACTATAAAATCTACTGGAAAAATAAATTTATCAACTAGTACGAGAACATCTTCAATTATTCCTTTTGATTTTTTATTACTTTGATCAGCCAATTGAAGTGATACACCAATGTCCTTCATTTCATCAAGTTCTAATTTTTTGAAATTAGAAAAAGTCAATTAGATTTATGGAAGCACCTGAATCACATAACGCTCTTTCAAAGTGAGCGCCTCCCAAAGTACAAGGTATTGTAAATCTTTCTGGATCACTAAGTTTCTCTGAAAACTTATTTTGAAGTATAGCACTACATGTTTTTGTGATCTTAACTGCAAAAACTTCTTCTAATTTCTTTTACTTGGTAAAATATCTTTAAGAAATTTAGCATATGAAGGCATTTGTGTCAATGCATCTGTGAAGGGTATGTTAATGTAAAGTTATTTTAATATTTCAAGAAACTTCAAAGACTGTTTGTCAAGTTTTTCTCTTCTGATCTTTTGGGGAAAAGAAAGTGGAATAGAATGAGGGTTCGTTATCAATTCATTTTCAGGAACATTTTTTCCTTTATCTTTTGGTTCTTTTACCGATTTAATTTTTTCTTTATTTTTTCCTTCTTTTACTTGTTTCATATTTTTTGAATTCTCTTTTTAACCTTAATATGGATTATCAAGATTCTTATTTAAGTGTAGATAAATGGCTTTGAGGTGTTTCTTAGGATTTTTCTCAGTGTTGCTTGGTAGAGGTCACGATCCGAGTCGAGGCCCTGGTCGCAATGGTGATACGGGTGTAAAGAGTACAAGATCTTTCTCAAAGGACTAAGCTTGAGTTTACCAAGTGGTTGAAGGGTTTTTGAACCAATTTCAAAGTCTTGGCTCAAGTTGAAGAGAGAAGAAGGGTCCATGCATTCCTAAAGCTACCCCTTACCTTCTCATTAAGGCCATTGTGATCTTTTGAAGCCTTGCTTTTACACTCTATAGGAGCCCCCTTCATTAAGGGTATTTTAGTTTTTGATTATAATAATATAAATAGACAATTAGGCTTCTATTTTTTACTAGTTGTTGAATGATATTGAAGAACACTTTGTTCTCATAAGAGAGAGTGCTTTAGTATAAGTCTTGGAAAAACCATTGTAGTGTAGGACTTGAAAAAGTCATTGTAACTAGGGTTAACTTAAGTGTAGATTCACTTGAGTTGACAAACTGGCTTACAAACATTGGTGCTTTAGGATGCTTCGAATCCCTTTTATGTCAACATAAGAGTGTGGTGTTTCCTTTGTGGATTGTAGAGGGTTTTGGTGTTTGATACACACCTTGGTTCCTACATTTTGTAAAGGTTTATGTCTCACTACTATTCTTTCTGTTTTATGCATTTGATTGTGTTTTGATTCCCAAATTCATGTGTTGTCTTTGCATCTTGTGTCATCATCTCTACTTCATCTCTTTCGTAAGTGTAGTTTCTATTTTTATAGTGTTTTCCCTTATCATTTGGTATCAAGATCCATGTATTAGAGTTGTTCCGACAACTTTAAATCTTGGATTGCTGTTACCTTAAGAAATTCTTCACAAAAAAAAAGTCAAAAATCCAAAAACTCAAAAAAATTGTGTTGTCTTGTTAGATTTGAACCTTACACCTTAGATCTACATAGTTTTTGTTTGTTTTGATGGTTTATAGTGCTAGATCCTTGCTCACTATCATTATTAGAGTCTAGATCTAAGTTTTGAGCAAGATCCA
>NW_025834450.1:0-2597 GCF_002878395.1 Capsicum annuum
CCCCCCCCCCCACACCTCCCTCCCCCGAAATTTCTAAAACCTCAAAGTGGGACTTCATCGATGGACCTTTACCAAACACACACACAAAAAAAAAAAAAAAAATCTCCTTTTTGTGATGATTTATGTGTAGAAAAATGAATTCTTTGATCAAATTGAGGTAAAATTCAGTTGGAAAAATAAAATTTTTAATCAAATTGAGAGATGCTCAGTTGAAATTATGCAAAACCCGATTGAAAAGTGGTAAATTGAATCAAATTGAGAGAAAGTGAATTGAAAATTGAGCAAAACCCAATTGAAAAAATGAATTTTTTGATCAAATTAAGAGAATCCAATTAGAAATTGAGCAAAATTGAATCACTGAAAATCAACAGTAACTAGCATAAATTAATGGTGAAGGATAATTTTCATCAATAAATAAGCTTAAGATGGACAAAAATGATGGATAAAAATGTGGTCGAAAAAGAAAAATTTAGTGGATTTGTGAAAATATCAACAAAGAATGTGTACTGTAGAAACTCAAAATAACAGATCAATAGAGGATTTAAAGTTTTTTATTTGTTTTCGTTTTCTTGGTGCAGTGATTGTCTTGATAATAATGGAAGGACATCATTTGAATTAAATGGTGATTTGATTCCATTTATGTAATGCCACGGAGAGAAAATACAAAGAAACAAGAAAGTGATTAATAAGTAATGATTTTTCAGAGTAGATGCTAAGTGTACTGTTATTACTACTTAGGGTAGAATTATGAGTAGATGCTGGTGAAAATTTAAGCTCAAGATTGATAAAAATGGTGAATAAAAATGAAGAAGAAAGGTATAGATTAATGGAGTGGATTAATATATTGTTTGTGGGTCAATGTGAACGCCACATCAGTCAAAAAAGGTCTTTCACGTGCCTTCAAGTAAGTTTAATACACGCATCATACCAACAGTGTAAAAGGTGTTAAAATGACACACTAGGATGCTAGGTAAGGTGCTTAAAATAAACAACGTCCACTTTAAGTGCCAAAGTGAAAGATCGTCCCATGTTGAGCAGCTTGTCGATGTGTTTGGCCTAATTCTAATAATTTAAAATTCGCAATATCAAAAAATATTGAGAAAAGCATCTAGTACCCCATTGAATTGTGACTAAATTTGCAACTACACACTCCAACTTCACCGAGGTTCTATAATCCCCTTGAACTAAGTTTTAACTTATTTTTGTTTTTTAGCTGACATGACACCTTTGGCCAGCTAAATGAGAAGCAGTGCAAAACACACACCTTTATTACATAAATCAGGGTTGACATTTCACTATCTTTATCAATTTAATATTTTTTTAGCTTTCCATAATCATACTTTACCAAAAATTGACTCACTTTATCAAAATATCACACTTCACATAATTCACTTCACACTTTACCAAAAATCACAAAATCGATTTTAAGATCACATTATTGTCCTTCACCAAATCTATCGTAAATATCAGTGTTAGATTAGTAATTATTATGTAGGCTAAAATTTAGACCCACTTTGGGGGGTAATATTCAAAGGTTTCTTTTGAATCAATTTCAAATTTTAGGGTTTCTTTTGGTCCTAAAATCTCCAGATTGATCACTGGATCATTCTTATTCATACAATACTTATTCAGCTCAGATTTTATCATTTCTAACCCTAATAAGAATTGAGAAAGAAAATTTAAAAATTTAAACTTAAATTTTAATCTGGAGTGGAGTAAAGCTAAGAAATTTACACAATAAATTAGAAGGAGCAATTTGAAGAAGAAGAATGGGATTAATGGAGATGAAAATGAGTTAAAGATGAAGAAGAAGGGATTTAATATTTAACTTTAAAAATGCCACATGGCTAATTTTATTGCTTATAGAGACAAAATCGCAGTCTTTCACGCATCCAAGGCGTTGAACTTCATGCAAGGTGTCACATCAGCACAAAAGAGTTACAAAAATTGAGTTTGGAGGAGGTAATAGGACCCCTGTGAAGTTGGGTGTGTCGTAGCAACTTTGGTCATAGTTCAAGGGGGTACTCAATGCTTATCTCAAAAACATTAAAATTTTGTTGCTAAAATTTTTTCATTTATATCACATAAATTGAGACAAAGAGTGCAACATATATTATTTAAAAATTACATACAAAAACACTATAATTCATAATAATTAACAAATATATTATTTAAGATATAAAAAAATATTTGATTGACTTTAAATTTTATTCATGTCACATAAATTGAAACAAAATGAGTGGCATATATCGGCTCGTGCTAGCCTGGACTTAATGTCTAGTTTGAAAAGTTAAGAGCAATTTTTTTCTTGTCATTAACATCACATTTTATTTGAGGAAAAAAATGATTCGAACCTATGTACTACCTCTATTTAAAAAAAAATGACTTATTTTTTATAGTCTATTTCAAAAAGAATGATTCTCTCCTTTTTGACAATACTTTAATTTCAACTTTTCATGTGACATTTTTAAGACCACAAGATTCAAAAGATTTTTTTATTTTCTTAAACTTCATGTCAAATCAAAATAAGTCATTCTTTTTTAAACGAATGAAGTATTATATATGCCTACAATGTAACATATACAAACATGGAGTAC
>NW_025834451.1:0-2445 GCF_002878395.1 Capsicum annuum
TAATAAGTAATTAAAGCAGGTAAGTAATTTTAAGATATTAAAGCATAGTTATCGTTGGCTTCTTTGCAGTTGATCTTCTTAAATAATATTTCTTCTTAGGGCGATAGTTTTTTTATATGCCTTTCTCTATTTTTTCTTTTTATAATCTGGGTCATACTGTTGTGTCGTATATATATATATGTATATATATATATATATATATATATATGTATATATATATATATAATAGATAATAACAATAATAATTAACAGGACGGATAGATATATTAATAATATATAAACAAAGTAAATAATAAATAGTAACTAGTATTTATATATATAAGTAATATATATATATATGCTAATAAGTATAAGTATATATATATGATAGTAAGTGTATATATAAGCAATAAATATATGTATATATATTATACTATGTATTAAATATATATTATAATCTTATATATAGACAACTTATACTACTACTAGTAATAATAATAATAAGCAAGAATATATATTACTTATGTATGTGTGTATATATATATATATATATATATATATATCCTTTAGTATATATATTTTAAAATATATCGTGGATTGTATAGTTAGTATAGTACTACAGATAGATAAATATATGAAGCAAATTATATATAACAAGTAATTAAAGCAAGTAAGTAATTTTAAGATATTAAAGCAGAGTTATCGCAGTTGTGTTTTAATATGGTATAAAATCCTACTCATTACTCCCTCCTTCGTTGTCCTTAGTCTAGTGTAAGAGTCCAAGTCATAAAGATCCAAGTATATTTTCTCCCAAAATAAATTATTTTTTACATTTTTTGTTTTTTTGATTCTTTTTTTGAAGTAACTTACAAACTTTAGAAACTAAGAAACTTAAAGAACTTAAGAAAGCTAATGAACTTTCTCACTCATGATTTTTTCTTGCTTTTTTCTCTCTTTTGTACATGTTTCAGTCTTCCAAAAAGGGAGGTATTTATAAGCATTTTTGGACTTCAAATCTTAAATTTTTTTGTGGACTTCAAATATTTTCTAAAGACTTTAGAAAAACTTTATCAACTTGGGTGGGCCCAGCAGCTAATATCTATCTTTAATTCTCCTCTGTCCATTTATTTATCTGATAATGCATATGTCTGTTATTTTGTCTTTTGTAGATATCGTCATTGCTTACGTATCCAAATTTTGTAAAACTTCTAAGTCAAACTCCATTATTGAATCATCATCTTCGTTTGGGTCTTGGGCAAATTGATCTATGGCTGAGTTGTATTGTCGTTCATACTTGTCACTCTCCGTCTGATAATCCCAGCCTTATTCTAGTTCTAGGTGATCTTGTTTCTTCTCTTGGAATTAAAGAAATTCTGGCTCTTTGCTCTGGTGGGTCTAGATTCATTGCTATCTCCTTAGGCAATTGTTCTGCTAACAACTTTTTTATTGAGTCTACTACTATTTTTTCTATATTTCATTTTTCATTTTTTTTCTTAATAAAAATCTCTTCTTATTCTGAGATGAACCTCCTTCATCTATTGTCTGACTACCTGTGGTTTTAAAACTAGCTGGGATTATTCTCCCTACACTTTTTGGCAAAGTGTCAACCATCAACGGATTTGATAAGTCTTTACCGGCTACCGTTTGAGCTGAACTAGCTGTTTCATTACCCGATACAGTGGGTCTTGCTGCATTCATTGGGGAACGCACACCCATTAACGAATTTGAGAAGTCTTTACCAGCTGTCATTTCAGCTGGACTAGTTGTATCATTACCCGGTACAGTGGATTTTTCCAATTTTGAAGAAGATGGAGAACTCTTTGGCTAGGTCTCATAAATTGGCTGAGTCTGTTGTGAAAGTTCAAAATTAAGGATTTTTATATGGTCTTGTAAAATACTTATATGTTCTAACATTTGTCCTTTTTCTTTTACAAGGTTTTCATTATCTTGTCTTAAAACTCCATTGGCTTAATTCAGTCTTTTAAGGATTCAGTCATAGAGGAACAATGATCACAAAATATAATTTTATATGTGTCTTTGTTAATATTATATTAAGGAATTTTTTGTGTTTCTGGTCTTAAAGCTGGAGTAATAAAATAATTTGGTCCAAGTATTAATAACAATATATGATAATAGTTGGTCAGACTCCGAAAGATCTATAATAAGAATAACTGAAGTAGACATGACTAATAATGGAGGACTTTTTTATTGTAGTCCAGATTATATGATAAATACCTTAGTCTTGAATTCTTATTTTTGCTAAAACTTTGAATCTACTAATTTTCTTTTCTTCCTAACATACCATTCATGCTGGCGATCCAGATCTTAATAATAAAACACATGTGAAATAACATATAAACTTAGTCCAGTGTAAGAGTCCAAGTCATAAAGATCCAAGTATATTTTCTCCCAAAATAATTTTTTTTTTTGCATTTTTTTGGTTAGATTCTCCAAATTACCTTTGTC
>NW_025834452.1:0-1887 GCF_002878395.1 Capsicum annuum
TTATACTGGACACAATCGATGATCCTCAAATTAATTTTATTTATTTATTTATTTATATTTTTGACTATGTACTAATATTTTTTTTACCGTTGCACCAACCCGTATATACCTTAGCATTGACCGAGTATCGATCTATGCGGTTCATCGTCTACCCAATGCATGAGAAGACATCAATTATAATTAAGGTCTATGAAAGAGGTCCAACAATAAAAAAGTTTAAATATCAATTTTTTACAACGGTAATAAAGTAGATGTCAAATCACATCCAACAATAATATCTCACTTTTATTTTTATCAAATCATTCCTTTTTTTTCACTATTTTTTTCTGTTTTCTTCTCAATTTCTATTTTTTCATCAGTAGTCATCACCTCATCTTTTTTCCTTCTTTGTCTTTCTTATCTCGTTCATCTGCTACCTTCTCTTCTTCTATTTCTTCTTCTTTCTTCTTTTCTTCCACTTTATTATCTGCTGCTATAAGGTCTCCAGTCACTATGACTATGAGTTTTTGAGGTTTACTTAATGTCGATTATAAGGGGGACTATTGACATGCACTGCATTAGTTTGAAAATATTATCAAAATTAGACAAGAAAATTAAATAGAAAGAACAAAATAAATTAGTTTACCTTGGTAAGGATAAGAGATCACCCTACTCCCTGTCTCCATCATCTTTCAGTTTCTCATCTTCACCGCTATCACTTTTACTTTTTTCTTCACTTACCCCTTCGTTGTCCTCAAAATTATACTCTCATGTGCGCCACTTTACTTAAATTCCTCAATTTCAACAATGATTTTTGATTTACTTTTTGACTCAGATTTTGCGATTATAATTTTTTTCCTCTTCAAAGTTCTGAAAACTTCACTGGCTTTTCGCTTCCTACTACTACAAGCAGTGGAATCAACCCTTTTAACTTGTTTATGAACTTTGACCATTTATGATCTACAAGCAAAAACGAATCTGTAGTGGTCGATTTATCGATATCAACCACTGGTCTATTAAAAAAAACTGAAAAATGCATCAAAAACAAATATATATGTAGTGGAAAGAATCTATAGTGATCAATTTATCAACCACTATTCTATTAAAAAAAGGAGAAAATGTAGCAAAAAATAAATCTGTAGTGATTGATCTATCGACCACTGGTCTATTAAGAAAAACGAAAAAACACCTCGGATTAATCATGTGAATCAAGTTTCAAGTTCTCAAAATATTGGTAGTGTAATTCACAATAACAAAAATACCATTAAAACGGGTCCATTTCAGTATAAAAAAAATTCAAAATCAATACGCAATATAAATACAAAAATTAAAAAATTTGCTAGTCATTATCCAAAAATAACATGAATAAAAATGCGGAATCAACAATATTAACTAAAAACACTCAGATTCGACTAATTCAATAAAGAACAATGCAATTTTTATCAAAATTGAAGAACCCCAATACAAAATGGAATAAAAAAATAAATTAAATTGGATCTAAAACTAATCGAGAAAGAAGATTAAACTTATCTGAGCAAGAAAAACTGAAAAATTTTGACTTGGGAAACTAGAATTGAGCAAAACGTATTTTTCTCAAAAAATATGAAGAAAATCGGGAGAAGAAGAGTATTTGAGGAGAGAAAAAAGTTGAATTTATTAAATGTATTTAAAAAATATTTAAAAATTTAATAAATATAAAAAAGGATCATATTGTACTTTTTACAAAGTTGTATTTTATCCCCAACTTTTAAAAATATTAAAGAAGCCCATGACCCCACAACCCTACCTCATTGCTTTTTCCAAAGGGTAAAGGACATAAATGGTCACTCGGCCAAAACAAATGACATGAAAATGACCACTTTTTCAAAATTCCAAAATCTAGCCATCTTATTGGCTAATTAGGCAGCT
>NW_025834453.1:0-1118 GCF_002878395.1 Capsicum annuum
AGCATTATTCACAAATAACCATAAGGTGCTGCACTAAACTATATCCCATTCTTTTACTTTAAGTTATCTCCATAGTAAAAATATCTAGAAGATATAAACAGCTTCTTAACTAAAGAAATTAGGAATAGATTGTTTAGCTAAACTACAATATCATGTTACCCATGGAAACATATCGGAAGACATCTGAGGAGCTAAAATAACTCAAAACAACCAGCAAAAAGTTTCAGGTAAGCTCTGGCCGCACAATTGAAGATCAGAATTCAAATATCAATTTACATAAAATCAATCAAGCTAAAACATAAAGAAATTTCAATCAATGGAATCAATTATTCAAATCATCAGAGAAGGAAAAATATATTACCAACCCATTTAGAGTGAAACCAAATACGAAATTGGATGAATCAAAAAATCAAAATCAACTGTTACTAATTTCAAATTTAATAATCTATCAAAGAAAAGAATGAGAAGAAGATAACAATGTTGATTTGGGACACGAAATTAAATTGGGTACAAACCTGGACGGATTCGTGGGTTTCGCCGACGATGAGTGGAAATTATGGCTGTAGAGAAGCGGACCACTGGTGATCCTTCGACCTGGCAACTCCTATTGCTGTTGCTTTTCCATCGATGGATGGGGCATTTGACGGGGGATGGATTATTGATGGAGTTACCCACTTTTCCAGTGAAGGGAGGTAGCTACGTGGAGGGGCATCGACGACGTTGTTTAAGGGCTGGTGATGGTGCAGGGCTTGGTTGGAGATGGATTCATTTGGGCTCACAAAAAGGGATGCTGGTGGAGCACGGCTTACCACAACATAGGTTTTTTAGTGGTTTTAAGGAGAAAGTGAGAGAGAGAGAAAAGAGAGAGGAGCGACGCTGCTATTGGGTAGTCGATCGGCAGCAGTTTACTGGTGATAGTGATGAGTCTATTGTGGTAAGAGAGAAAGAGTATGGGGAGGAGAGAGGCGGTTACTTTGCTATTTTTGAAAATAGGATTAGGTTTTAGGTTTTATTTAAAAAAGAGAGTGAGGGATTTGATCTCCGCCATTGGATCAATTTTAATCCAATGGATGAGATTAAAAGGGTTTAAAAGATGGTCCAAAAATTTTAACTTAATT
>NW_025834454.1:0-1231 GCF_002878395.1 Capsicum annuum
AGAGTGATATGAAGTGGGCGAGACTCAGTTGTTTGGGCCTAATCTTGTTCATCAGGCGATGGAGAACATGAAAATTATTAGAGAATGACTTAAAATAACCAAGAGTAGACAAAAATCCTATGTCGATGTTCAAAGATGGGAGCTAAAATTTGAGGTTCGTGATTGGGTATTTCTCAAAGTCTCCCCTATGAAGGGAGTTATGCGATTCAGGAAGAAAGGTAAGCTGAGTCCTCGCTATATAGGGCTATACCAAATTTTGATAAGAATAGGTGAGGTTGCATATGAGTTAGAGTTGCCTGCAGGTTTGGGCTCTGTTCATTCGGCATTTCACATATCTATGTTAAAGAAATGTATTGGAGACCATTCATTAGTGTTGCCTGTAGAGGGGGCCAAAGTGACAGACTCTTTATCCTATAAAGAGGAACCTATTGCAATATTAGATTGACAAGTTAGAAAGTTGAGGAGAAAGGAGATAATTTTGGTTAAAGTGTTGTGGAAAAATCAAAAAGTTGACGAAGCAACTTGGGAATCAGAAGATGTCATAAGAGATAGATACCCAGACTTATTTGATCTGGTGAATGACAAAACGGAAGGTACAATCCTTTTCTTATTCTTTTATGGCCTTAGTATGTTTGAAATTGTGCTTGTCTGTGTTCTGCATCATCATTCGTGGATGAATGATCCCAATGGAGGGATAATGTAATACCCCGCAACATCCATGAGTAAACTCGTGGTAATATGCTCTTAGATTTAAAGACTAGAAAATTAATTTTTCCTAATTTTGAATTTTCATCACATAGGAAATTTGATAAGCTTTCTGCCGATTTAAGATTCACCCAAATCCGATACCCAGGCAAGAAATTATGGCTAATTTAAGTCCTAGTCGAAAACAACATTATTTTTATGCTTGGCGCATCACGGAGGGGGTCTGTTTAACAATTTTCAAATTCTCGTAGCCTAGCACAATTGTGGCGCGTCGCGCTGAAATTCTAGGTCCCAACTAGTGGGACAATGTGATTACTCTATGTTGCGGTGACCCTTAGAATCCTATTCATCAATTTCTAGTGAGCTACCGTGATTGTGGTGCGTCGCGGTGGCCCATAAAGTCGGGCTCCCAGTTATATTATATTTCATCTCATTAAGGGTATATTAGGTATTTTCCACCCCCTTATCAGCTTAAACATGGGATTATACTCCCAAGTGACCACATTATTCATACACTCTTCAAAAT
>NW_025834455.1:0-1322 GCF_002878395.1 Capsicum annuum
AATTGTTAAAGTATGTATTTAATGGGGGTTTGAAAGCTATATTACTGGTTTCTTATTCCAAGAGTTTTATTATTGTGACTGTTTTGGCCTTGTGGCCTTTTTCCCCTTAAATTGAGTTTTACATATATATATATGTATATGCTAAGAGATTTTGATTTGAAACTATGTTTTGTGTTTAAAAGAAAGAGATGCATGTGTTTACTTGAAGTTTGAGGAAGAGATCCATTGAATTGAGTTGATTTATTGAAATGCTAATTTCAACACTTGTGTTTGAAATACCATCTAACGCAGAAGTAGTACAAAGAGTGTCTCAGATTTCAGATGTTGTCATAAAGTCTTTAAAATGCCCATGAGATTTCTTACTATACGATTGCTTATGAACGGTTTCAAACTACTCTCATATATGTTTATTATAAATGATTATTTTGATTTGCTCTGCGCACCAGTACTTTTATGCTGATCCCCTCCCCCATCCAACCATCTCAGGTTCTGAGGCTCAGTCTAGGGGTCCAGACAAGCAGTAGATAGTTCAGACAGCAGAAGAGATTGGCAGAGTTCAGGGGTTAGCCTTCTATGTTCTAGAAGGCCTTATTGTCTTCAGTTGTTTTAGCATACATGGAGTTGGTTGGCTGGGGGCCTTGTCCCAGTTTTCAGACATATTGTGTAGAGATTTAGTAGAGAGTCAGAGATTTATTCAACTATTGTTGAGTTTTATTTCTAGTATTTTATATTATTTAGAGTTTGACCATGTTTCCGTATTAAACTGTATTTCCACATATCTTTATTATATGAATACTGTGCATGATTACCAGACTCAGAAAGGTGGTCTGGGCCTTCATGGTTTGGGATGCTCGTCACGGCTAGGGCCCCGGCTCGGGTCGTGACAATGACTCCATTTGGGTGATTGTAGATCGGTTGACAAAGTCAGCTCACTTTTTGCCTGTGAGGACTAATTATTCGGGAGATGATTATGCGAAGCTGTACATTAAGGAAATAATCCATTTGCATGGAGAACCCGTAGCTATTATATCCGATCGAGGTACGCAATTTTCTTCTCAGTTTTGGAGATCATTTCAGAAAGGTTTAGGTACCTAGGTGAACTTAAGCACAACATTCCAATCCCAGACTGATGGGCAAGCTGAGCGCACCATTCATACCCTTGAGGATATGTAGTGGGCTTGTGTAATAGATTTTAAAGGTAGTTGGGTAGATCATTTGTCGTTAGTTGAGTTCGCTTACAATAATAGCTACCATGCCAGTATTAAGATGGCACCGTTTGAAGCATTATATGGGAGGAGATCCAGGTCTCTTATAGGGTGGTA